>NC_034410.1:41677011-41864406 GCF_002078875.1 Numida meleagris
GACAGCCTTTCATCTCATCTCAGGCCCCCCACTCCTTTTGGGTGTTTGGCTGCTGGGGCAGCTGATGGCCGTGGGCAGCGAGATGGGAGGTCTCAGTGAGGGCCTCTCTTCCCCTGTTCACCCAGGATCAGGTTTTAAGCTCAGGCTCTGGCTCTTAGGGCCCCAACCAACCTAAGCTGTAGCTACATGACAGCCATGCCCATGCCTGGCTGTGGACCCTGCCAGTGGATGTGTTTGAGGCCGTGCTGGGATAATGAAGAAGCACAACAGCAATCAACAGATTGTCCATCAGTATATGCAGTTTTCAGATTGAGAACAGTTAGTAACACTGCATACTTTGCAGTTGGAATCTGTTCATCACATTTGCCTCACGAGAAAGAAATTCTGTGGCAGGTTTTCTCTTCCTGACTTCCCTCTTTGAGAATTTAGTGGATAAGGTTATAAGGTACAAGGTTAACAACCTTATCAAGTGATCATTTCTGTGCACAAACACATCCTTCAAGTTTCACCAGCCTTTCTTCTCAACAAGTTTCAGTGCTGTTGGAGAGGGTCGTTTCTGTGTTAACTTCTGCCTGCGCAAGAATTGAACCATGTCCGGGTTCAGAATGGGAAAGTACAAATAGCAAATGAGTGAGGCAAACTGAATCCCTCGCATAAGAAGATCTTGTGTTAATGAAACTTTTAAACAGTCAATATTGCATCTGCTCCAGTGGCTCACTTCTAATTTTTGTTTTAATAAAAAACATAATTCATTTCTTCAGTATGCTGCAGTTCTTTTTACACCCTCTCTATAATTACCAAGCTTTTTTTCTGTTCCACTTGCGAATTTGAACATTTTTCCTGCCTCCTCATATTTGCACCTTCCTGGGCTTAACCTCAGAATCACTGTGTTTCTTTCTGGCTGATGAATTGATATTTCAGCTCTTTTCTTTTCTTAAAAAACAAGTTGGGTTTTTGTATTCTTAAGTCATCGTATTTGATTCATTTGTATTTTTGCTAATTCTGTTCATATTTTCGTTTGTGCTTATATCCTCCCCTTATATCTTGGGTCAAAAGCATTATAAATAAATTATCATTATTTCTCTGTCTGCCAGAATAAATTCTTACAATATCCTGGTTTCTAATTCCTTAGAGTTGATTAAGGACTTATGCCCCGAAGCATACAGTGTTGTATCCCAGCCTGTACCATTTCTCATGAATGTCCCCATTATATGCTTTTTTGAATCTGATTAGCATCTGACCTCTGAGATGATCTGTGGCAAAAAAATTCCACATCGTAATTACTTCCTATTTTATTCTGAAGAAAACCTAAAAAATAACTTCTTTCCTGCATTTCAAATATCCTGTGGCTTGATTTTTCCCCTGTATGGAGTAAAAGCAATGAAAGCTCACCCTTTCTTTGCTGTACTCTGTTCTGCACTCTGTCTTTTATTTCCCTCCGTGTCTCTCTCCTGCCTACTCTAAACAGTTTGCAACTTTTCAAGTAAGAACTTCGTACAGAAGCTTTTGTATTCGTGAACATTTTCTGTCTCATATTTTTGCATTTCCACAGCTCTTTTTTGTAAGATGATGATACATCTGGCTATGGACACTCCTGGTTAGACACATCCTTAGGTTCTGAAATAAAAAATAAGACTGCAAATACTGCTCTATCTCATTCTCTAGGCACACTTTTTTGATCATCCATTCATAATGTGTGCAATCTTCTCTGCTTGATGTCTTTAAAGTGGCTGCATATCATCTGCACTAGAGATCCAGGCTATCCAAAACTGACAGCTAATTCAATCCTAAAATATTTCTTAGAGCATGTAAAAAGCAGAAAGAACAGATTGACATGCAGCTGCTAGGAAGAGTATCCTTTGATATATAAGCAGAGAAAGCCTAAACCAAGAATAATTTTCCAGAATCCATTTTCTGAGTGTCTTTTTACTTTCAATACCATTCAAGTCAGACATTTGCCAATTTACTACATGAAATTCAGAAGCCTGTTGGCCAAGCTTTTATTCTAAACTCCAAACTGTTATGCTAGTTCTTCCTTTTGCTATATGAAGGTTTCCAGCACATTCTTCTTTTTATCTGATCAGTACAGAAATGAACCGGTCCAGGAGCTAGGCCTTTAGAAGTTGAGTTTCTTATGAAGGAGGGTCTTTTTTTTTTCAGAAGATGCTTAGCAGCTGAACTGTTAATTGCGCCTGGAGTTCCAGCTGCTCAGTTCTTCTTGGTCCTTACTCTCTACCAGCTTTCAAATTATGTACTTACATGCTTTCAATTAGATCCTGTATACCCTGTCATTATTAAGATTCACACTGACTGCTCTAGGATAAGTCATATAATACCCTTGTAGTATCTCCTATACTTGGTTGCTTGCTTCACCAACTTCAAACCTGTGATCTTCATAAAGATAAGAAGAAAAAAACCTAGAATTCTCTAGGAGTACTATCCATAAACCATAAGACTATTTAGATCTCCTAAAGTGAGAAGAAGGGGGCCCCAAGCTGTCCTCTTACAAAGCCCATGTCAAATTCCCCTTTGTTTCTGCCATGGTTACCAGGGGACATGTTCCTTGGGGAATGTTTGGAAGGCCTTCAGGGAAGGAAGGAAAAGATTTATGATAGACCGTGAGAAGACTGGCGAAAAGGTCAATTATTTTTGGTTCTCAAATGCCTGAATTGTCTTGGGAAGGGTAACTGTATTTAAAAAAGAAAAAAATATTTACATATGTATAAAGCTGTAAGGAAATACAGCAGGAAATACTGCACAACAGGTTTAAGTAGGAGAGTTATGTTATGATAAGATGCTACTTCCACTTCAGTGAAGTATATTTATGTTTTCTTAATTTAAAGGAGAAAAATGTATGCCAAATATGACATAATGTATGTTAAATTCTCCTGTTATCTTTCTCTTGTCCTATCTGAGAAATATTTTGAAGAGCAACTGCTAAATGTTCAAGAGTGAATTGCTGGGATCAGACTCAATTTGAGAAAGGCCTTACCTTTTATTTAAGTGGGAAGAAAAGGAAGGTATCTCAAAAGCAAATCGCATTTTTGGATCTTACTCTAACTCTCACGGGGCTCTGGACTGTACTAGAAGAAAAGTGGTGTTAGGAGGGGAATTTTATATGATACATATCTTAAGAACATCCTGTGTACAACCTGTGTATTGATTGTTACACAGTAAAGCATGAAATAATTAGTGTTTCATTGCCATTTTATGCCAAGATTATGTTTGTTCAATACTAGCCTTGCTTGAGAACTTCTGGGAAGATTTCTCCCTAGCTTTCCCAATGAGGTATATATGCACTGTAGAGTACAAATTCATGAAGCTCTCTGTCACCAGTAGATTTCTTTCAGTTTGCTCTGCCCTGGAGTGTCTCTTTCTGTTGTTCATATTTGGTTTTGGATTTTTCGTATCCTGTTACACAGGGTGGAATGTGGTTTTTTTTTAGAAACATGGTATTAGCATGTGGCTTTCTGCATTTCGATACAGCACATTATTAGCCTTATGAGCAGTGCAGAGAAGGACCTGCAATTTCTGGTGGATAGTAGGTTGGCCATGGAGTGTGCTCTCGTGGCTCTGAAGGCCAGTGGAATCCTGGAGTGCATTAAAGAGTGCATGGCCAATAGGTCAAGGGAGGTGATCCTCCCCCTCTACACTACATGAGGTCACATCTGGCATACTGCATGCAGTTCTGGGCTCCTCAGTTCAAGAAAGACAGGGAACTTCTAGAGAGAGTCCAGTGGAGAGCCACAAAGATGATGAGGCGCCTGGAGGAAGGCTGAGACACTTGGGGCTGTTCAGCCTGGAGGAGACTGAGGGGGGATCTTATCAATGCTTATACATATCTAATGGATGGGAGTCAAATGGATGGGGCCAGGCTCTTTTCAGTAGTGTGTGGCAACAGGACAAGGGGCAACAGGCAGAAACTGGAACACAGGAAGCTCCATACAAACGTGAGGAAGAACTTCTTTGAGGGTGACAGAACACTGAAACATGCTGCCTAGAGAGGTTGTGGAGTCTCCTTCCCTGGAGAAATTCAAAACTCGCCCTGGATGCTATCCTGTATGATCTACTGTGCAGAACCTGCTTTAGCAGGGGTTGGACTATGTGATCCCCAGTAGTCCCTTCCAACTCCTATGATTCTGCAATTCTGTGATGAGTTTCTTGTTCCCAAATACATCTACAGATTTAGTCCTTGTTGTCCAGTACGCTGTTTTTGTAAAGCTTATCCTTTCATTAAGAGTGGGTTTTCTAGACATTCCGACCTTTTATGTCTCTGACAATGTCTTAAATAAATTGGGTCATTAAAGATCAGGATTGTATCGTGTTTGTAATTGCTCTCCACCCGAGGCAAATTTCCTCTGAAAATGCCTTCATATTGGACTCTTGTGAATAAGAGATGGAAAACATTCAGATGAGTCCTCTTCGGAGCTGGAAGATTTGTGTGAGAAAGAAAAGGAAGGCTAATGAGAAAAAGTGCCCTCCTCTGCAATACTTGGAGAGGAGATCCAAGTGTTTTCTGATGGCCGTTGTCTTTAGATGCTCCATCTGATTTCCTGTGTTTAAAGGCAAAACTGAGGCTACTTATTGCACAGCAGCTCCATAGGAAGGTTAATTTTGTGAGGCGGACAAGACTGGGAGGATCTTACATGTTAGACCCTGGATGAAAGTTAGAGGCACAGAGAAGATGAGCTGGCTGCCAGGTTCGCAAGCAGCGGATTTCAGCCTGTCCTTTCTAACCTACTGCCCTGTCAAGCAGCATAAAACTAACGCACAGCCCAACAGTACAACAAGGAAGATGTTTTCACGCTCCTTTGAGGCATGTGCGTAATTAGTTGATCTTTTCTGTTCAGATAGTTAATAGTCCCCGGAATATTTTTGTTTAATAGACAAAGAAAACACAGTGGATTTTTGTTATCTAACTCTAGTGTGGCTTCTTGCTGCTGTGTGTGGGAAGTTCCTAGAGGAAGAATTGAGGAGGAAAAAGCCTTTCATAATCCTTTAAGATGAATACAGAGTTTCCTGGGCTACAGTGTAGGAATAATTAGCAATGAAGCACCAGTGGGGAGAGAGGTATCAAACAGGATATCACTGGATCAGTATTTGGTCTGGTATTAATTAGTGAAAACACTAATTAAGGTTCCTATTTAAAAACCTGGAAGATAAAATGAAGCACGCATTGTTCAAATTTATAGAGGCCAACCAGCTTCAGAGTGATTGATTAAGAGATTTTAGAGTGAGAGGCAACTTTTAAATAGAGTGAGATTTTAATTTAGATAAATGTTAAATAATACACGAGAGGATGACACTTTATAAAATGGAAAGCTGCTGTTTGAAGACTGGTAATGCAAAGAACTTAGGAGAGTGAGTAACAAATGGGGCACAAATCCCAATACCACAGAGCTTTGAAAAGACAAATAGCTTTCCTGACTATACAGAGAGTAAATAGAGAGGTTGTTTGTAGGACAGCAGCCATGAGGGTCTGTGTTCTGTGTTCTTAGTGTGGCAATGCAAGTGCAAAGCTTCAAAGTGCCGTGCCTTTGTAATTGTGACCCCAGAATGGCTGGTAAAGAATAAAGTTTCTGAAAAAAAGGAAGAGCTGATACAGATAAATGTACATTGCCTCTGAGAGGCACATGAGCGTGGTGTGCTCCATTGACAGCCCACTTTTCTGCCATATGACAGCTAACCAGGCACCTTGCATCTGTTATGTTGATGCTAGTACCCTATGTGTTCTGGGCAGTGGGAGGGAAGTTTGTTGGTCATGGAAAATTTAGCATTATACAAGCGTGAAAGTGTCAGCCTCTGTCTTCGCTCTTATCAACATGTTCCTAACTACAGCTAAATTAATAGTATCTTCTGTTTGGTGGGGAAGGCTGGTGAACATGCATAACCTTACCAAGGAAAGAAGTTTTGAGAAATGAGTGTTGCTGTTGTGTTTCTTTATAGAGCTGTGGACATTGTTCTAAGAGTGATTTCATCTAGGTTGAGCTACTATCACAGTCTATTGGTTATCACAACCCGGTGCTCTTGAGGAATGAGCTGCCTATTGGAAGAAAGGGGAAAAGTAAATTACTCTTTGCACGTGTGGAAGAGGTGAGAGGTAGAAAAATCTCAAAATGTGTTGGTGTTTAGGAGTTATAGACCAGCTATCTGGTCTAACAGTGCCAAGCTAACTGTTTCCAACGGAATATGCACTGTATAAAGCTATTTGTGTGTCTGTATGAATGCCTGCACACAAAGATGTTGTATTATAATTAAGCATTATGAAAACTGAGATACATGTCATGTGTTGGCACTACACCAGTGACAAATGTGAATCAGTTTACTGGTGACATTTTAAGGTCTTCTTTCTCCTTTTTTTTTAAGAAAAAAGCTCTTCTTCTTATACAGAATCAATGCTATCATTTGCATATGCTTAGGACTTAATAGTAATAGCCTGTAATTTCACAAAATTGTAGAACAGCTGAGGTTGGAAGGGACCCCTGGAAATCATCCAGTACAATCCTCTTGCTCAAAGCTGAGTTAGAAAGGCTGCTCAGGACTGATTCCAGTCAGGTTTTGTGTATGTCCAAAGTTGAACCTTTGAGCACCAGCTTCTAGCGTTTTATCACTATTAGTGTTGAAAGGAGGAAAAAAATAATTGGAAATTCATGTATTTTGCTTTGTGCCCATCACCTTTTGTCTGTTCACAGGGTGCTGCTGGGAAGTCTGGCTCTCTCTTCTTCACTGCCCTCCCCACTCTCACCTCCAAACCCATCAGGTGTTTAAGCACATCAGTACAATCCCACTGAGCTTTCTCTTCTCCAGGCTGAATGGTCCCAGTTCTCTCAGCCTTTCCTCCCATGACGGATGCTCCAGTCACTTAATTATCTTTGTGCCTCTTTGCTGGGCTTGCTCCAGTATCCTCATGTCTTTCTCACACTGAGGAGTCCAGAACTGGATGTGGAACTAAAATATCATGTTGTGTTATTATGTGTGTTTTCTGGGTGTGTCTATACATAAATATATATATGTGTGTGTATGCATCTATATAGCTGTATAGCTAGCTATACATGTATATACAGATCTATATCCATCTATATACATCTACACTCAAAAAAAAAGATAATTATTTGCCTTTTTTACAAGAGAATCCAAGTGTTGTTTGAGGGCTTTAGCTGTTATCGATATACTTGTATTACTATCAATAAAGTTTTTTATAATACAGAGCAGATGTTGTCTAAGTGCTATGTGAGAGCTGCTAAATTCACCTTGACAGATATAATATGCATTTGTTGAACAAACAGGTGAATGCTGTTCTTGTTGATATTGTATGGTTGCCGTGCCAGAGTTGAAGGGCTTATTCTCTGTTGTTTGTTGTTTTTTGAGCACATAATGGACCACTGTTTTAATATAAATTCAGTTAATTCCTAGATGTTTCTCTTTTCCTTTCAAATACATTGTGGCACAAGAAGCCAGTTTTAGTAAAAACACAGTGTACAACAGGAAGAAACCATTCTTTCAGGTGTCAGAATGCTCATTTGGAATTTTTTTGTCACATTATTTTGAACTGCGGAAATGAGATTTTTTCACTAAAACTCTTACACTAAGGCATTCTGACAGCTGATGCAGTATGTTGAAAGCTGTCTTTGCTTTCCTTGGCTTGTTATTGGCTTCCTTGAAGGAAGAATGGAAAAACATCCCACTGACTTGCTCTTGTTAACGCAAGTTTTTCTAGTTAGTGAAGTATTATACTGGCCTTCTTATTTCATCTCTTCGTTCCAGTAAGGGATCTAAAGGGCTGTTAAAGAAAATGTAGAATTCTGGCCAAGGCAAAGTTACCTATCAACCAGATGATGTCCTCCTTCACTTCCAAGGCTCCAGACATCTGCGTTCTGCAAATGTCTCCTTCTGTGCTCATCAAGTACCCACATGCAGCAGCACATGACAGGTAGGTGTACATGCAGCTGCTGAAGCACAGATGTAAGCAGAACCCAAAACAAGCCTACTGACAAGTGGTCCATTACTCTGGAAGAGCTTGGTCACATATTGCAGTACTTCACAGACGTGTCTTCTGCCTCGTATCATTTTTCAGTGAATGGCATAAAAACTTCGACAAAAGTTAGATGCTATGCAGAACCAGTATGTCCTAGCACTTGACTATTGTAAAAGAACTGTTAAAACAAAGCAGAGCTTTATGCTTTCACCTGCTCAGCTCCTCTGTCTGTGATTTGTGTCTTCGGTTTCACTACCCTTGTCCTTCTGCTCCTGGTGATCCTGGCTTTGAGGAGTGCTTGCAATTAAAATTCTCACACTGTGATATGTCACTGAGCTTCATTACATTCCCTTGGCTTCACAGCAACAATTGTACTTGGCACTTCCCAGTGCTGACAACTACAGATTTCCTCTGCAGCACTTCAGGTGCTCAGAGCCACACAAATGACAACAAATTGAACAGAGCACAGAAGCAGCGGTTCTTATGCAGCAAGGACTCATACCAACATGAGGGCAGGAGAAGGGTTGTGCAGAGTGTTTAAAACTGGTTTGCTTCTCTGGATATGAACAGTTGTGAGATTGGAAGATCACCTTGTAAGCAGGCCTTGTGCCATCCAAACAGATGGACTGCAGTATAAGCAGCCAAACAGTAATTTAGGAGCATGAAATGGATTTGCTGAAGGCAAGTTTCCAAGTGTGAAATGTCAGAACGGTTGCTTATGTTAAGCCTCCAAACCTAAAGGGAAGGATACGTGCTAGTAGTGTGGGATGAGCTAACACTGAAAACAAACACAAAAATCCGTTTTGGATAATTTTCCTGGATCCACTGAGAGATTTTTTTCTTAGCAGTGCTAAACTTGAAGGGATGAGTGGGAGAAGAATCCTGCAAAGCAATAATATTTCCATACCAGATGGATCACTTTCCAGAAACTATGCTGAGAAAGTGAAGAAATTGTTTCTTTCACCTCCTGCAGATGCTGATGTGCAGGAGGCATAGAACAGAGCTCTCGCTGGTTAGTCTTTGGCATCTGTGTTCAATAGCTTCAGGACAAATTCTTTAGTATTAGCCAAGCTCTAAATAATGTATTATGGACAGAAATAACCTTAGTAAAGTCTTAAAAGACTTTGAGATAATCTCTGATGGCTGCGGAGTTGCAGCAAGGATGGAATTGCCTAGCTGTAATGAGAACCCGGCTCCTCTCAGGGACTTCTCTGCATTAAAAAAAAAAGCAAAAGTCTTCCACAACTCTGAAACTCAAGAATTTAGGATGATAACTGGTGGAAAAGTGCTCTACTGCTTTTACATCCGCTACAAAATCCGGGCAAACACGTCTTCTCGTCTGCTGATCAAAGGTGCAAAGTAGAGAAGGGCTCGCAGAAAGAAAAATGTAATGACTTGAAAGGAAATGAGCTTTCAGGTGTGATTTAAGGCAAAGGCTCCCATTGCGAGCTGAGATTTATATAAGCTTACATTGTTATGCCCTGCAACTAGTGCCTTGCAGTTCCAGTTTAGGAAGTGGAGGATGAAAGAATGCATTAATCTGGCTGAAATCCACATAACAGGATTGTGTGCAAAACAAAAGTGAAATCAGACAGTGCCATTGGTTAAATACATCTGAGGTGGTGGGGAGAAGTGTGCTAGAAACAAGGGTTTTCTAACAGCTTTACTGCAGCTGAAGAAGCTTTAAGAGGCATTAAGATTTATTCTTTGTAGCAGGATGAGTAGGAAAAATCAGCACCTAGTTCCTGTTTTTCTATTTTGCAGCTGAATAGTCTTACCAGAAGTAGGACTGTTAGAGCATGCTGTCAGCAAAATGATTTGCACTGGATAGAACTTTCCTCAGTCCTCCCAGATCACACTGTCCTTACGGCGTTTTAACACTGGTCATTTGTCGTAGGCTCTGCATTGGATGTTCTGGTTTCCACCAGTTGCTCTGCAGAAAAGGACTATGCAACATCCGAAGACTGCTGTTCTTTCGAAAGAGACAGAAAACATGCATCCAGGTCTCAAATTCCTGATGTGGATCCTTCTTTAATTGTGCAGTAACAGACATTGCTTAAATTATGGATAATCTGCTGCATAAATTGTCCTTCTATTTCATAAAGCTTCCTATCCATGTAATTTGGAAGCTTGTATTGAGCGTGAAAGTCAAGAGGAGTCAAGAAAAGGTAAATCTATTTATTTATTTGCTTGTTTGTTTATTTATTTATTTATTTTAAACTAAATTGTAGCCCTGTGGGTGACTTACCTATATCTTAAAATGAATGTCAGTATCTTGGAACAATGACTATGTTTAAGTTTTTATAATGGCTCTTAGAGGAAAACTGAGAACAAATAATTTTTGACTCAGGAAGTTACTTGACACAAAACAATTGGGGTTTGAAACCGTAAAACTTTAAGTGGTCATTACCTGTGCTACTGAGGATCACAAAAATCCATGTTTCACTGTTGTCACGAGCCATTTTCAGTGCAGTGCCAGTTTATCTTGAATTTGTCTGCGCTCTTGCTGGCTTAAGAAATTGTTGGACTTGCTTTTACTTCTAGAAGTCTAGAATCTGGTTGTTACGCTAAGGGAGATTCATTTGAAAATATGAATCCTTAAATGTGCCTATAAACGATATCAGACTTCCCTCCTTATTGCTTTTCTGTTAGTCATAAGCATTGTGTTCTGCTGTTCTCTCAGTGCTGTGAGGGCTTTCTTTCAAGCAACACTGATTTGCCTGAGATGGGATGCAGGGACTGGTCAGCATTTGGGCTCTCTGTTATGTACATCCGTGTTAAAGAAAAGATTGAATTCTTGGCAGTTGAGCTTGTAATTTCATTTCTCAAATCTTTTTGGTACATTGAGATTTCTTGACTTACATGCAAAATGAATGTCATGAAGACAACTGAATTACATGAAGCTGCTTTTACACAGTGAAGTAGAGGTGATATTTTGCACATGGGAGAAAGAATGAAGCTAGGACAGGGCTATCTCTGATGATATGTGCTCAATATTAAGCTGTGTGATTAGCATGCTTAAGAAATCTATAACATGAGTTGGAATTCTGCGTTCCCTTGAAACGGTTGAACTTTTTTCTCTCTTTGTGCACTAAATGATGTTGAACAGCATACTTCTCTAAATGAGAGGTCAGCAGACAAAAAAAGGCACATTCCTTTAACATGATGTATTTTGGAATCTTTTTTTCTGCTTTGTTTTGTTACATTAATACTTATTATTTTCTTCCTTACTCCTAATGTTTTTACAATGGCTAACAGCTCAAAAATGTGTTCTCCTTGGGATTGGCCCATGTTGGCAGGGGTGATACTCACCAAACACTAACATTTGCTTCTTTGACTGTACAAACACTTAGGGGGTGGGAAGTGCAGCTGGGCTCAGCAGGTTGCCCTGTGTGGTGTTCAGAATGAACTTTTATTACTGAGGATCCCATTCTTTTATCTAGCAGGGTAAGTCCTTTAGATTGTTTGCTCAATACTGGCCCAGTGCCTTTTAATAAATATTATCAGTAGATGGCTAACTGCTTTTTCTTTGAGGTTTTGTTGCTGTTATTCTCTATATTCACCCATTATTGATCATGATGGGTGCAAAGTTGAAGTTCAAGAGAGCTAATGTGTTCATGTTAACTGTGCTGTTTTTGTGCACTGCTCTGATAGTCCTGTGCGATGCTCATTGTGCTGCTCATACAGTCATGGAGTTAAACTCACAAGTGGAGGATGTATGTGGGGCTAGCTGGCTAACAGCGTTGAGTTCTTCAAAGGTTTATCCTGACAGCTGAACTTTGGAGGTTGCCTAGATCAGTTACAACTTGATCATCCACTGGTGGGGCCAAATGGTTTATAGAGCAACCGGTAACTTGATGCTACATGTAATAGTTCCACTTAGGATGGCAGTGTCTTCAGTGCCACATGCTTCTGGTACAGCAACTCCAAGCTTCTGGAGGGAATCCATTTAATCAAACCAAGCATTCATGTGGTTATTAGACTGTTTGTCCCAAAGCACAAAGCTTTATCAATATAAAACAGATTGAATGTGATACTTTTATTCATTTCTCTTACATTGCCTTGTATTATGCAGTGAATGTAATGAGGCTTGTTGAATGACTGCTGTTAACTGTGATTTCCAAAAAAGATACGCATCCTAGGAGACTTATCCACCAATCACACACTTTAAAATGAAATATAATGTTAAAAAATATGTAATGGCTTAAATCCCAGGTCAGCTTTGCATGCTTGCTTTCATCAGTTGCATTTTACTCCAGAAACTAGACAGAAATAAAAGCTCTGTTTACAGGTTTCTTCTAAACTTTATAGAAACTGGTTCTTCATCAGTAAGATCATTGGCCAACAACTATTTTAAAAAACCTAAAGCTTTGAAACATGTATGTTGTTCAGAACTAATAGATTCTGGAAATTACCACAGAATCTTATAAAGTTCAAGAGAGAAACAGGTTATAAGAAGGACATGTACATAGATAAGAACATCCAGACTTATACTAAGAAGGATAAACATGCTTGCTCCAGGATATACACTAATCTATAGGGAGACTGTTTCCATACTGGCAGTGTATTAAATCATTGTCTTCTCTCTGAGATCACCTTCTTCAATCATTCATCACTGACCATATCAGGCCCAGGAGCATGGACTTCATGGAGTGTTGGTATGATGCAATAATGTACTTCATTTATGATCTTTAACATTTTCTCTTCTACTTTTAACTCAGTCTTGAATGTTGTAGAGCATAAAAATCTCATATCTTCTTGACAGGCTTTATAGAAATGGTATGGAGATGTGTTTTATGGTTATTTGGTTGTTTCTTTTGGAGCAAATGACATCTTAACAGCTTAGTTGAGTTTAGAAGGCAATTCCAGTTAAACGAGGCTTTTATCTTTACCTGTGCAGCTATTTCTTATGGGAATATATGTATTTTTAAAAGATTCTTACCTAATTCTGTACACTGAAATTTTCCATTAAGAAGGTTATGGTTAAATTCTTAGAAGGCATGTGGTATTTAATATTAATTCAGCCTGAGTATGGAAATAAATGAATAAAACAATGTCCTAGCATGTGAAACTGTCACTGACAGTTGAAATAGACTTTTTTACTGAAAAATAAGCTCCAAATACAAACGATAATGAAGGAACTTGGAAGACAGAGAAAATGAGACACCAGAGAGAAGGCCCAATTATAGTGTATATTTTGATATGGTTACTGCTTCTTTCAGGGGAGGAAAAAAAGAATTGCAAAGCCCTGTGAATTTTAGCCTTATAAGTGACTGCAGGCAATCCCAAAACTGCAACTGAATAGCCCTGGAAATGAATTTTCCTTAGTGACTATGTAATGGATTTGTGGCTTTAATGACACGGCAGACTAATCCCAGTCAACCTCATTCCTGGGGGTTGTTTGCTCCCACTGATAAAGCAGTAGAATAGCTATAAACATGCCCATTGTTTCCTTGTCAAACATAACAGACATATTACTTCAAGGTGTTTAGGAGGTCTCTCTACTTACATAAAATACAGTAGAAAGTGCATATGTGGCTTGTTTAATTGTGCATTTGCTGGAAGAAATCATTTTTCAATTTATTTGACAAAGCAAAAAATAAACTTTGCCTTTGATACTAGTTTGAATATACATGAATTAGCATCTGAGGAAATGACTTTTCAAGAGTATTCTAAGGTTACCTCTTTCCAAACCATGGCAGTAAAACTCATACTTCCTGTTGAAAATGCCGGTTGGACCAAGACCAAACATTTTTGTGACAGAAACCACAGGACCCTTTTTCCTCTTTATAATCAGCTTCCAAAGCTCTGACTAGCATAAAAAAAAATACAGGAACCATCATTTTGTTTTCAGAAACCACCAACTTTCCTGCTGAAAATTACCAGCAGATAGACATTTTTTACTGCCTCACCAACCAACTTTTCTTTGGAACTATTTTTGAGCTACGGACCAGACACAAACCAAATGCTAAAATAATTTCTCTAGCTAATAGTTCATGCACAAGGGTGATATGATCAGTGAGATGCTTCTTTTTCACATGAGCGTTAACAGATGGAGTTTGATCCTTGAGGGAAAACACAGAATGAGTTCTGAGTGTCCAGAATTGAAGTAGCATCGGATAATTTGTACATTGCATTTGGCATTGAGAGTATGTATGTCTTTGACAATTAACCACAGCAGTTGCTTTGGCAGAACCTTTTCTGAAGGAAGTGAGTTCTATCTGCTCCTCTCTTCCAGTACCCAGGGAACACATAGACGGAAGAGTCTCAAAGATGTGAAATGCTACACACTTCATGAAAGCGTGACCAGTAAGATAGGAGGTGTCTTAATGAAATAGCCACTAGTAGGAGCATTTCATCAAAAAGACCATATAGTGAAGAGTAATCGTGAGTATTTCATATGCAGGAAAATCTCCAGTAAATGTTGGCACCTTATCAGGTATTAAAAAACAAACAAACAACACCACCAAAAAACCCCACCAAAATCACCACACCACCAAGACCTACCCCAGAGAAATCATACGTGAGCCAAGGATGTTCTCAGGCATGGTGGTGCAGCTTAGTAAATGAAGCAGTCAGTAACAAGTGGCCACCAGACTGCTGGAGACCAGACAAGACATTCCTTAGCTCTTACTGGAGAGCTATTTCCTTCTGTAAAAACATACTTGTCTTTCTCAAATTCACTGCTTTTTCTTCAATCACTGCTTTCTAAATTAATTTTACTAGAATTGGATAATACCACCAATGCTGATTTGCATCGCTCTTCCCTTCTAATCCCTGTTCTAACTGTGTCTGTGCAGGGTTTGTAAGTTGCCCTAAGGTCTGAGTGTTAACAAAGTACAGCTCTTCCTGTGAGGACCTCCTCGTAATGGAGCTTGTCAGATGTTTGCTTGTCTACTTCATTGTTCTTTCACCTTACCTTTTGTTTTCCTCAAAAATAATGGCTCTTCCCAGTCATACAGTCAAACTCTTGTCTTCAAGTAACTAAAGACAATGCTCACAAAGGATGGGTCATTTGTCAAATAGAAAAAAACATGCAGTCTACATGCAATAGGAATTAAAGTATTCGTTTCCAACAGTTAACATTTGGAATAATTTACCTGTTGCCTGATCTTACCCTGAAAGTTTGGTTACAGATTCTTATAAAGGAGATTTTATGTAGGCTTAAGAGAGGTTATAGTCTGTGTGCACAATTTGCAGGTAGAAGTCGTTATACATACAATCAGCCTCGAAAACAGAAATCATTCCTTACAACTTTAAAGTCTACTATAATTAAATCAAAATGGGCCTGTTGAACTTTGTCTCTAAATGTAGTCACTATATGCCAAGCAACATTAGTATAACTGAACCTGGCATGCATATTTGACACACAGCTACTGAAACTATAGGACTACAGGCATTTTAAAGGACAAGTTTCATGCCCTTAAGTGACAATCAAAGATTTTGCACGAATCAGCTTTCCAAATGGGAAAGGTTTCAGACATGTAGTCAGCCTGGGGATGGGATACTGCGGATGCAGCTCAAGGCCTGAATAGGACACATTACCCAGTATATAGATCTTCTAGCAACTTGTGCTGATATAGCTGTCACTTGATCTCTGCTCTGAGATTAACTACGTCCCATCACACAAAAGTTAACCTCTAATTGGAAGTGATGAGGTTGAAAGTTCAATTCCACTTACACCTTTGATGTATATAGGAGACATATTCTTGACAATGTTGTAACAGTGGTAATGCTTGTACTTTAGTAGTGCTGGCTGTGGTAGACAGTTCTGGTTTTTTCCTGAAGAAAAAAAGTGTGTCTGTGGGTCAGCTGTTGCCTGGTTTTGTGTTTCCTTTCTAAAGATTTCTATGATATATTTAGTGCAGCTGCCTCAGGTTTCCAGTAGAAGCTCTGACATAAGCAGGTATTATGAATGACAGCTAAGAAACCTATATAGCTGTTAATGAAAACTGCACTATAATGGCTTTAGACACATCAAGTTAAATCTAATTCATAGTGGTATACATATTGGGATGTAAAAGCTTTGTGTATGTTAAATTTTAGATGATGTTCAAAGTGCTGCTGTCTTTGGGTGGCTAAGGTGCTAATGATAAAGTAGCTAAACAGGGGGCTGGACTTGTTTCCCTAATGAAATGTTTTCCCTAGCTTCTGTTCTTCATTGTTATGAAGCACAAATGTGCGAATTGACTGCTGTGATTCCCTGGGGTGGTATGTCCAGATCTGAAATGTTTCGTGAGTCTCTGGGGTTGATGGGTGTTGCTTGATATAATGCTGTTCAGCATAAAATATTGAAATGATCTGAGATGGACTGCCGAAGATTTATTGCATCACTAACACTTAAAATGGAATTATACTACACATTCTGAAATATTATTTCTCACTTAGGCACTTTTTTAGTGATGCTGACAGATACCATCTCAATCACACTGTCAGGTCCTTCACTTTAGGTCAGCATCATGACTGAATGGCTCTTAATTACAACTATTGATTCAGGTTGAAGAGGGCATGCAGCAGGTTGGCTGCCTCTTCTGAAATCCAGTACAATGAAAAACCCTACCCGGATAAGCTGTGCAGTACTACGCTGAAAGAGTAAACAGATACTAAGCTGGACTTTCACAGCATTATTTGAGTAACTGGTGGAGCAGTGAGTGTAAACAAAAGTATGACAAGGATGGAAGGAAAGGATTTCAAAACTAAAATAATGCGTAACTACAATGTTATGTTTGTGTAAGAAAGAAGCAATTTGTTTTTAATTAAAAAATTCCCTCTGACACATCCCACTGCTTCCTCCCTTTTCATACCGTGAATGAGTCCGACAAATAAAGATAAATCAGATTTCAGTTTAAGGGACTTTGATAGCACTTTCACTGCCGTGCAGAGAAGAAAACCATCAAAATGTAGGTAGCATTTGAAGTCCTGAAACAGTTAAATCAAAACAAATGCTTGTAGTTCCTGTTTTCCTAAGTGAATTTCTTCAGCTGTGTCCTGCCAAACTAGCTTATCACGATTGCTTTTGTCCCCTTAGAATTATGTGAGGAGTGCTCTGAAAGTCATGCCTCCTGTTTTATTATGTTTGCTCATGACATCAGAGGCAGGTGTTGGTGGTATGGCAGTAGAAGCTGAGCCTTCCCACCAATACTCCATTACATTTATTAGCTATGTGACAGACAGCAGAAAAGGGGCAGTCTGACAAAATGGCGTCTGACATGGAAGCATGGATGGAGCGAAGCAGTGGAATGGAATTCCTCCATACGGATAAAATGTCTCCCATTGACATTCACTGAAGCTTGCTGAATGTTGATGGAGACCAACCAGTGGATGTGAGCACAGTAATATGGTGGGTGGTGTGTTTCAGCAGTGGTGACTGCTGAGTCACCTTCGCTGGTGATTTTTACAAGTACAGCATGAAGATTCTTGTTCATCACTGGCATAAATGCACAGCTAATGGTGGTGACAATATTGAAATGCAGAGTTTTGTAGCTGAGAATTTGCTCTACCAAGCAGTGTTATTGCACTCTTTGTATCTGTTGTAGTTTCTGTGGAAACGAATAGGAGGCACTATGTTTGGAGTGACCTATATATGATATTTCTTATATGTAGCCTTAATGAGAACCTGTGGCCTTACAGGAGTTAGCCTATGGTTTAGAATAAGGCAGTGACATCTCAGGCCCTGCACCTATTTTTACTATTAGCCTAATCTCCGGGAAACTTCTTCCTGTTGAACTTTCAGCATTTAATAAGTTCTGCATGTGCCTGACTTAGGTGCACAGATCACTTATAAAACGTGTGCAGCCTGTCCTACAGAGCACCATCAGATGTACTGAGCATCTGCTACAAAAATGCATGGGGCTCATGAGCACTCAGTCCTACAAGTATATGTTAACACTTCCCTCCAGGAAATCAGACAGAATTGTACTGGTCCTATTTTTTACCAGAATTTAAACAAATGAGAGCACAGAATGCTCAAGAGGCATTAAAAAAAATATATAAAAAAAACCAACCTAGTTGAAAATGCTTTTGAATAATAGAAATTTCAGCGCTGTCAATCCCAACAATTACAAAAATGACAGCCTTTCAAATTCTGATTTCTTTTCAGAGGAATTTCATTTAGCTTTTCTGCTCTTTAGGTTTTAAGTTGATGCTTACAAGCTTTTCTATGCAGCTACAATGATCAGAAATATTTTTCAGCTCAGGCAAACAGTCCCAGAAACCAGCACGTAATAATAAAGAATATAATATTAAAGCCCAGGAACTGAAAATGTTATTAATACAGCAGTATTACAGGAATTGACTTTCTGGTTGTACCCTCTCTTGGGTACTCATGCTGTGCCACACTTCTTTATGATCATTGCTTTACATCCACAGGAATCTTGCTATAGGCCACTACAGGCTGACCTCAGTCCTTAGGACAAAGGGAGGAACCTGACTTAGTGCTATCAGTCGTGGTAACAAGTGGTATTTGCAAGGAGGGCTAACATCTAAAAACAGTAGCAGCAGTTCTATATTATAGAACTCAGAGGTGCTGGCACTGGTGTTAGAAACATTTAAACCTGACCAAATTTCACGTAGTTACCACTTCATGGAGTAACTTAGAGCAATTACAGTGTGCCAAGGAGACGCTGTTTGAGGAGGGCTAATTTTACAGGCAAGGACAGGGTGTCATGCCACAGCTATTTTGAAAGGTTGAGTGGAATTACTGTCACAAATGACTAGGCTGTCTCAGAATCATGTAGGCTTGATAAAAATGAATTCTGCTTAAGGAGAAGTGCTTTGAAAAGCTTGTACATCCACAGTAGACCTGGAATCCACTAGCAAATATGTGCTAAAAATTTCTGCTTGGGATCAGAAGCTATTGTGTGAATGGCTGTGGAAATATATGAAATCTTTTCTTCAAAATGTGCTTTCTTCTTTAATGAAGCGGCCTGGGGCTTAGGGGGAAATATATATGTATAGTGTTTTTGCTTTTGTCACAAACACTGCATTTGTTGCACAAGAAAATGTAATTTCAAAGGTTTTGACAAATCTAAAAAGGAACCTTCTTTTTTCTCACTGATTTTCAGTTTCTTTGGTTACAGTCCTGCACTCGTTAAGCTGCAGCCTAGAAGCAGTATTTTGATGAGACTCTGTAGGATGTAATAGCTTAATTGCCACAAAGCTTAGTTTCTTCAAACCTAGTTGTCTCTTCAGATGTTTGTGAGACTATGGCTTTGTATGTAACAAATTTTATCAACAGGAAAAGCAGAAACACCAAGGTTAGCTTATTTAGAATCCTTTGTGATCTATCCCAGGAAACAAAAAACAGCATCAGGGTGTGCACATATTGAAGATGTGATGCTGTGAACAGACGAAGACAACTTGTCAGAAACAGAAAACAATTTGGAGTGAAAATGATGCAAGCTATAAAAGACAAATCCTTAAAATAACCTGGTTTTCTGGAACCTTTGCCTTCTGAAGAAAATTCTCTGGGAGCTCTGTTCTGCAACTTAAAGAGTAGCAAATTCTTGACACCCGCTGCATACTTAACATCAATTTCTAATTGGCATGTTACTGCTACTATTTCAGGATTTTCCAGTGTGAGGGTTTTTTTTCCTCCCTTAATGGATGCTTTTTCACAGGTCAATGAGTAATGAATCAGAAATGGTTATAACTTGACGTATTTATTTATTTTAATCCATCACATAACGTAAGCCACAGATACATGGACAGAGGTACACTTGATTAGACAGAAACTAAAGCTAATGGTGTAACCATATCTTTGGCTTGCCTAATCATAAATCTGTATGATAAAATATCACATCTGACATCATACATTTAAATTATTTCTACCCAGTATGTTATGATTAATATGATCTCATAATCATAATGAATTAATGCCACCTTAGATCACCTTATGACCTTACATGTGATAGAAAACATATAAGACATACAATATAAATAATGTCTCTGTTTAGACACAAACAGACTCTGGGCAGATATCAAACATTACATGTAATCTTTAGGATTACAGTTTACTTTGGGCTGAAGAATTTTAAACAGTGAAACAAGCTTTTCACTGATCTATCACTGCCTGTTTCTGAGACCCATAAATAGGGCTGCATCTGTAGAACTCCTCCATAGATCTGGATTACGTTGGAGGCCACTAAAGATGGAAAGGGAACTGCCTAATATTTTTACCAAAAGAGAAACTTCTTTTTCCTTCCTAACAAGCAGCTGGCATGCTGAATTTGTACAAAATGTCCCCCCAGCCAGATGGTAGGGAGGAGGGCATATGGTACCAGTTTCAACTCTTTTTAAATTAAATCCCCCTCTGGTGCTTCTTGGCTTGTTGCAGATGCACAGAATGCAGCTGACGTCAGTTCACTGATTTACTAGAAAGGAGAGGGGCACCTCAGGGCCCCTTCAACCCTCCCATGGTGACAGGCTGGTGGAATATACGCTCCCACTTCATGTGATATAGCTGTGGGGTTTGTCCCTCCCACATCCACTCCTGCAAACTTCACCTGGGGCTGTCTCCAACTCTTGGTGATGCAGGAGAGTTTGTGACTACCGTTTGTGATCTACTACTCAGTGTCATTTCATTTAACGGTAGTGGTGATATTCCAGCACCTATTTCCAAGCCCTTTTTTTTGTGCTGCCCCAAAATGAGTATTTTTTAATTCCTTCTTAATGCTCGTGTTGAAGTTCAGTATCCATCAGCAGTGGGAAAGAAGCACTTCTGAGCACCTACTCTCACCTTGGTCCGTCCTAGTGCAAACTTGTGTACCTGGGTAAGGAACCAGATCCAAACAACCTGGTTAAGCTCCGATGTTTCTCTGAGTGCACATTACTCAGTCTGTAAGTGCTGTATACCCTGTGCATACAGCTTTTCACTTGTCACCCCACAGAGCTAATTGCTCGAGTTGTTTGAGAACACATTTTAATACAGATGGAGTCTTCGGGGTTACCTGAAGGCTTGGGAGGGGTTTATGCTAGAGCACACTGCTGCACTAGAGGTGTGCTACATTAATTGCTTTTATCAGTAACCACTACCAGATTAAAAATGTGACCTCAGACCAAGATTTTTCAAGATCTAAGGGAGTGAAAAAAAGCTTCTGAAGACTAGACTTTCATTTACATACACACAGTACTTCTCAAAACAAAAAGGAAAATAGAATGTAAGCTGTCCTGTACAACAAAAGCTCATAATTAATTTCTCCCATTCTGAAATGCTGCCTGATGCCCTCACTTGAAAAACTTTTGGCTCCAAGTCTGAATAAAATTATGCAGTCTGACATGTTACTCTTAACAGTAATCAAACAAATTATCTTGTTCTTGCCTGGAGCTAAAATCTTGCGAGCAGGTAAACATCTGTTTACTAACTGCCAGCTCCTTACTATTACCTTCACCCCATTTTACCCCACTGATAATCTTGAAAAAGAATTTGCAAGTGCTGAGAGACTCGTAATATATGCAGCATTCCTGAACTTCTTGGCACATTAGCCTTGAATCAGTTCAGGCTAAACCACCTCACTACCACTGATTATTTAACTATTCACTGTTGCATTGCTGAATTGTCTTTACACTCCACCACAGGCATCTTCCTATAATGGAACTGAAATCTTTCATGAGTAGATGGGGAGTTCTTCTTTCCCCTTTAAAGAATTGCAATAATCCATCATGAAGACATGTAAGCTTTACCTTACTGGGGAGCAGTTGTTTCCATCCTCTGCTGTACTTGGGCTGTAATGTGACTGTAGCTGCAGCTGATGTTGCAGAGCTGTGCTGCACGTGCCCCATAGCAGACATCTGACAAGACGTGCTCCCTGCCTCGGCTAACATTTCCAATAGTAGTATCTTGCTTCACGGTATATTCCAATTACAGAGCACAGTCTCTTTGGATGAATCTGACGGCTGCCTTTTGCAGGCAACAGGAAACTAGCTCTTCACAGAATGAGTAGGATCGTCTTAAGAAATCAGAACCCAAAATAGATGGGATAGAAGCACATCTCCTGAAAGCTCACACTTTGGCAGTGAAGCTGTTATTGGAGTAGTCAATTCTGAAAACAGAGTAAAACAGAAATGGCTGAAGAGCCTTAAATGAAGGGAGGGAAAACTTCTATGGAAGATACACAATTAATATTTTAACTATTTCAAAAGAGTGCGGCTGAAGGAAGAGACAGGCAGGTGAGTACAGAGTATGTGGGAGAAATGGAACGTGACAAGAAAAGTATAGAAGAAAAAGTACAGGTTTGAGAGACAACAGTTAAGTCCCATAGTGAGAAAAGGAATTAATTTAATACCTGGGCAGGATAGATTAAGCCAGATTTTCTTAGATGCTCTGACAGTGTATGTTCACAACAACATAAATGGATTTAAGGTTGGAGCTCCTATAGTTCTGGCACTGCTGCACTTTGCCGTCCTGCATCAGTTCTGGGAGTTCAGCAGTAACGCCTCCTTTGAGGCTGGCTTGTTCGTGGGCTGGACATTCTCTCTGAACCAGGTAATCAACAGATCCAGCACAGAAGAAGAACAGAACTGACTGTCAGCAAAAGGAGAATCACAAAAGCCTGATTTAACACCAACTTAAACTGCAACGTCACCGCACTCCCACTCTGAATGTAGGACACTAGCAGGGGTGTGATTTAAGGATGGGATGAGAGGATTAAATCTTATGATGCTTTAAAAGTCAGTGAAAACTAATTTAAGAATGCCATAAACCAAAGTTCTTTAATTATCATAATTGCACCATGTCAAGACAAGGCTGAGTTAAGGTAATTTGAAAATATAACTACCTTTCTGACATCTCAACACGCTCAGATTTATAAAATGAAATGAGTATATATTTCCTCTGAAAGGATGACATAATTTCTTTTTTTTTCATCGTTATTACATCTGGTAATGTTAGAAATTTTGTGTTAAAAATATATATGCATACCTCTTCTCCCATGGCCTTTTCTCCCATGTAATTGGTGATACGATGAGAGGGAATGGCCTCATGCTGCACCAGGGGAAGTTCAGGTTGGATATAAGGAAGAATTTCTTCTCCAAAAGAGCGGTGAGGCACTGGCGCAGGCTGCCCAGGGAGGTGGTGCAGTCACCATCCCTGGAGGCGTTCAAGAAACATTTAGATGTTGTACTGAGGGACATGGTTTAGTGGGAAATATTGGTGATAGGTGGTTGGTTGGACTGGGTGATCTTGGAGGTTTTTTCCAAACTTGGTGATTCTATGATTCTATACACACACATACATGAAACATTCAAACTTTAGCTGGAGTTACCATGGATTTTGCCCCAGAGAATTCTATTCAGAGAAAAGATGATTAGTTCCTATTAGCTATCAGTTGGACAGTGCACATGGAAAGGATGTGGGGAGGAAATGTGCAATGCAGGCTTTACAAATGACAAACGATTTATAAGGTATGAAACTGGGAAGATCCGGTCTCATCCTTCCCCTGTCTGACTCAAGTCATGCAAGTACTGTGTAGAGGACTGTAAAAACACTGCTGAGTTTTTGACATCAAGATGAAAGAATACAAATAATAAGATTAAAACAAAGGAAATTCAGTTTTACCAGAAAGTATTTTTTCTTCCAGAAAAGCTAATTTATGCTCAGTATGTTGAGCACAGGTTGAATTATGCCTAAAGCAAAGTAAGCAAATAGGTGTTTTGACAGAAGGTTCACATATTAATTAACTCAGAAAAATGGTTATCTCTTATTACAATTTATAAAGAAACTTTTCATGAGATTAACAAAATTTGTAACAGACCTCATTAGCATTACTCAACTCTGACAATGCTTAAACAAATGCATCTTAAAAGGATCTTTCAAAAGGATCTGGAAGCTCACTTCAGAGCAGAAAAGTTACGGTCTGAAAAGTGCCTTAAAAGAATTGCATTTAACAGATCTCCATACTGTGAAACATGCCATCATAGGTATCTTTGCTGTGTTTAAAACACATTCTACTACCTCTGATAGTGCTGTGTGTAGCACAAGGGCAGTGCCAAGATGAATTGACTGTGATCCTGAAGGCTGAAACACTAAGTTGAGCTTGCATATGAACTTCTGCTGGTGAGGGCCTACCCACTGAATGACATTAGACAGAACTCTCCTTTTTTCCTATCCAAATGATGAATGGTACTATCTGGAATGTCACTTAGTTATTATGTCTTAATTTTTCCAAGACTTCCAGAGGCTTTTTTTTTTCCTGAATAAGTAGAAATGCAGCTGAAAACAATGTTTTGGGTTGCCTTTAGATTCATTCAGCAGGAGAAAAAAAGATACTTTTTGGGGGGGGCGGGGGGGGGCTGACTACATTAAGAAAGCCTATATACTATTTCATTCTATCAGATTTTCATCTCCGAAGGCCTACAGGAACATAGAAAGCACCTATTTATGCTTCCCATAGCAGTGCCACCCTCTTGGCTGTGCCAGCAGAATGACTCCTGATTCAGTTAGAGAAGCCTCTATTTACTGATTCGCTGGGTTATTTTCAACGGGCATCAGTCCTCACATAACCCCACTCTGATTAACACCTACGTTTGTCATTCTGAGATAATCTGGTGGCTCCTTGCCGCTGACAGCTGCTTGCAGAAGCAAAGTTCTGACTCCAGCATCAACAGCAGGTAAATGGTGAGATTTTGGGGGGTAAAAAGGTGAGGAGGTGTGTGTGTGTGTGTGTGTGTGTGTGTGTGTGTGTGTCAGGATGACAGAACTCTTTTTTGTGATGCAGAACACTTACGTGGAACTGGGTGGCATGGAAGCCCCACAGCGCCATGGCTAGGAGAGCACTTGGCTGCTTAAGCTGGCATTGAATGCTCATGAAACTGATTTCATAAATGCAACCCTAGTGTCAGCAGGTTCACTTGTTTGTTAGAAAGCGTTTTCAGGTCTATAGCCAAGAGAGAGGCAAACGCTGACGCGATCACCACTGAGGTGAGCAGTCTGATCTTCCCCAACCTACCAGTACTGCACATCCTTTCAAGTACTACCTTTCTTTTAAAACAGATTTTGATGGTGAGGTTTAGAGGTTTTCTGGCCTTTAATATGTTAATATATTCTTCTGTATTTTTATTTGAATTATTTATGTTGTGGGTTGATAGAGAAATGTTTGCTCATTGGATAATTCACACTAGTATTTTAGTGAAGTTTTTCGTTTTTAACATGAGATTAAAAAAATCTAGCACAAACTCTTGCAATTTGAATATGGCCAACTTGCTGGTTACTGTAATCAAAGCCTTTTTTAAAAAAAAATTTTTACTTTTCTTTCTACAATTGCATTATAATAACAATGCTCTGGTTTGCTAAATAATGACTTTGCCATCCCCTTAGAGGACATTAAGGCTCTCCCAGTACTCTTGTGTATCAAGCTCACCTTAAGGTCAAGATTTTTTTTTTATTCAGCAGGAGATGGAGATAAAATGCAAGTACTGTTTATTAAACAGCCACCTAACTTAGGAGTACAGTACAGTAGAAAAAGTAATACAATTCCCAAGGATGAATACAGTCCTAGGATAATAATGAAGAAGTGGCTGCACTCAGGAGCGCATGATTGGCAGATTTACACTAATATGAAAGAGATTAAGCTCGAAAGATGAAGGTTTTTCAGTTGTTACTATACCGTAGTGCTTGCTTTTGACTTTTTTCTCCTTTTTTTTTTTTTTTTAAGGCATGCAAAAGAAGGATATTTCCTACTTGTCAGACTTTGTCCCAGTTATTTACATAACAATGGCTTCAGTTCTGAGTAAGCTCACTAACATCCAAGATCTCCATTCCAGTCTTCTCCCCAAAGCTTCCCCTAGCATAGTGCAAAGAAGTCCAGATTCGTTGTACATGCCAATGGTACTAGTGTCACAGGTAGCTAACATGGCTCTTTGCTGGCATTACAAACAAGTGGTATTTTGGGAGCTATCCTGACAATGACAGTGCTACTTACTTCTAATGGGCTATTTCATAGAGTAACCATGGAGATATTTGAGTAACATAGCAAATAGATGGGACAGGTCTAAAATTAGGTTATTAGGCAATCTCAGTTGACCTGCTTGTTGCCTCTTTATTTTCCTAAAAGCAAGTATCTAGGGCCTATGTTTCAAATCGGCAATTCTTATTTACCTATCACTGTACATAGACAAATTTAAATTATTTTAGCACACAAAAAATTGAGCTTAAAGATCTTGAAAAGAGGAAATAAGCTATTTAACCTGACCACATTGGGCTGAGGGATTCAAGAAGCACGCTGTTATGGTCCAGGAGGCTTAATTAAAATGTTTAAAATTATAATGTTCTGTTAAACGCTCCTTATGAACTGACAGAGATGGATTTTGGTTTCTTCTGCTGCTTAAGAAAAACAAAGCAGAGGCGAGAGGTCGTTAATCATCAGCTGTCAGTGGGATTGTGCCTCTCCATCCACGTTGTAGTGCTCCTTTAGAAACAGTGTAAAGCCTACAATTAGCGTGTCTCCATTCGATTTATGACCTTGACAGTCTGAATGCGTTTTGCTGTTACTAGCACTGTGCATCCTACCTTTTGTTCATTACCCTTAAATACAAATTCATCTGAGTGGGGATGATTTAAAACTTTCCCATGCTTTGGTGCTGAGCGTTGGAATTGCAGCTTCAAGTAACGTTCCTCTGCAGGTCTTGGTAAAGTGAGTTGAATCATAGAATCATGAAATGGTTTGGGTTGGCAGGGACCTTAGAGCCCACCCAGTGCCAACCCCCTGCTGTGGGCAGGGCTGCCACCCACCGGATCAGGCTGCCCAGGGCCCCATCCAACCTGGCCTTGAGTGTGTCCAGGGATGGGGCACCACAGCTTCTCTGGGCAGCCTGAACCAGCGCCTCACCACCCTCCGAGTAAAGAATTTCTTCCGAACATATAACCTAATCGGCCAAGCTTTTCCGTGATACTTGGTGATGAGGGCTGGCACTTGCGTGGTTGGCTGCTAAAAGCAAGCGCTGAGCTGCCACCAGCAGCCCGGGCACGACTCCAGGCAGCGAGGGCCTCACACAGAGCACACACCAGGGCCACTTTTCCTCAACGCAACGCTGGGAACGAGTTTATTACCGCGGCTGGAGGCGCACCTACGCGCACGGTACCCACTGCCCCGCACCGCACGCCTCTGTAAGGCGCGGCCAAGCGCGGACTGCAGCCCCCAGCCGCCTCCCCGCTCCGGGGCGCAGGCGCACGCAGAGGAGCCGGAGGGGACCGCCCGCCCTTCCGCCGCGCGCCCCGCCTCGTCCGCCGCCCGCGGAAGTGAGCGGAGCGGGGATGCAGCCGCGCTGCCGCCCCGAGGCGCGGAGGTGAGAGGCGCGGCCAGGGGCTGCCGCCCGCTCCCCTCGGCTCCCCCTCGTCGCCAGCCCCTGCGCCATTGGGTGAGCGGGCGGCGCCGGCCGAGCGAGCCGCGGGGCTGCGGGGGGACCGCTCCCTTCTCTCTGCTCTCCTCTGTCTTCCCTCTCTCTCCCTCCCTCCCGGCCGGCGCTGAGGGAGCGCGGGGCGGGCGCTGGGCTATTTTTAGCTCCCCGGGCTGCGGGAGGCGCTGGCGGCAGCGGGAGCGGCCTCGGCGCGGCGCGGTGCGGTACGGTACGGTGCGGTGCGGTGAGGTGCGGCGCGGCGAGGCGCGGCGAGGTGCGGCGGCTGCGCGCTGTGCTCTGTGCTCTGTGCCGCGGCGCTTCGCAGCCTCCGCGCGGTCCGCGCGCCCCGGCTGAGGGGGGCTGCGGCCTGCGGGGCCCGGCGGTTTTTTACGATTATTTTATTTTATTGCCCTTCTCCAGCGCTGGTTTCTCTTGCAGATGTTGCTGCAGGTGGGGGCAGAGGGAGCGGTGTGATTGCCGGGGATCTCGGGGCGGCTCTCTCTCCACCTCTCAGCTCCCGCTCCGGCGCCGCTGTTACTAAAGACTTTTGTAACTCTCGACTCACGTACGATTTCGATGGAAAATGAAGGTAAAGCTCTCCTCGGAGCCGAGAGGAGCTCTGTGTTGGGAGCGTGCCTTTTTTCAGCTCCGTAGGGACCTCTGGGCTTGGTACTGCTTAGATACGATGTTGCTGAAATTTGTCCTTAATGGCTAAATTGAGGAGCATTAACTGCACTTTGTGTTGAAATATTTTTCTGCATATTCGATATTTATATATATATATCTATATTTAAAATCTCTTAGTCTTGCCCTCTTTGCAGTTACTTGTTTCATTAAAACCATCACTGAAGCTTAATGTTCTGCCATTTGGAAGATCTGTAAAGCTGCGATCTTTATGCATTGCAAGAAGTCGCTCCTTTTGGTCTGCTCTGATGTGCTTTATCCTCGTCTCGTTTGGGAGTGGTGTGGTCTGGGGAGTTATTTCAGTTTTTCCATACTGGGTTTCAGTGTGTGCTCTGGGAACCTCGGAAGCCCATTTGCATTGGTGATGCTGACCGTAAGCTTCACTGCTTTCCGTCTGAGGTGGCTGGGGCTGTTGAAAATCTCTTGAAATGATAATTTTCTGTATTATGGATGTAAGGTGGAGGTGCTCAAGGCCAGGTAAGATGGGGCCCTGGGCAGCCTGATCCAGTGGTAGCAACCCTGCCTATGGGAGCGGATTGGAGCTCAGTGATCTTTAAGGTCCCAAGACATGCTACGATTTTATGAAACAGCATTCCCTCTGTCCTGATCTCTGTTGTCATTATTCTTTGGAGATACTGGATAGAATTTTTTGGTGGCCGCTGTATTTCCTTTGTTGTAGATGGATGCGAACCTGAGGAGCTCAGATCAGAGAGGTGCTTCCTTAAGGATCTGACTCAGTAACCCGGGTTGGCTTTCTTGGGGTAGACTCATGGGTTTCCATGGCTGGAAATTATTCCATTTTGAAATAGGGTTGTTTTCCGTGACTGGAAAGTTGTTGTAAAGTCCAGCCTACGTTGGAAATGCCATGGGTTGTTGTAGTCTTGCATCTCAGAACTTTTTTCTAACTTGAAAAATGTCAGAATTTTATCAATGCTATTGATCACATCTTCCAAGTGAGTTTTCATCATAAAGAACACAAACTGTCAGGTAGAAGTTTTGATGTATGTGTTTATAGGGGGGACATCTCTAGAAGACTGATTTTGGTTTTGGGAGCCCAGTTAGCTGACAAAAGCGGTATCAGTGCCTTTGCATTGAAGTCACTGCATTGTAAATAAGGTTTTTGAATGACTAGCTGTCAGGGCAGGGAGAACACAATGAATCTAATGCCATTGAAAAGAAATACATGTAGGAAAAAAGCATCTATCTGATGTTTGCATGCCTAAACTTGAAAGAGCGGGAGGACTTCTAATGCCTTTTAGTTCTATTAGCAAGTAAATATGACATTACGGATACACAAGTTTTATGTGGTACAGTATGGTCCATTCTAATTCTGCTGAAGACTGGTAGCACAGAGATGACATTTCATATATGTCTTTTGGAATAAATTATATTTCAAAATGAGGCATAGTATTTATATGGTAGAAGTGACACAAAATACAGCTACGTCCAGGGGAAAAATACTTCAAAAGATGATCAGACATGTATTTCAAAGGATGAAATAGCTGCTGTGGTTTATTGAAAGTTTTCGAAATGGGATAGTTTCCTGGGGGTTGTAGGAAAGCTAAATTTCAGCACAAATTAAATAATTGAGTTGGTTCTCTTAACATTTGCGTTGCTTTCTCCCCACTCTTTCCCCCCTCCCCCCACCTCCACCATCTCATAATTGAGCCTCTGGGCAGACATACATATTTGCAACTGTCTACTGTATGTTTTTGTCCTCTCAGTGTTTTTGAGCTCTTCTTTTTCTGTCTGACATTTTGAGCCGGCTAGATGCTAGCAGCTTTCATTTGGAACGTTTCAGCACCGTTGTGAGAATCCTTAATGTATTTTCCCCAGGTGAGAGTTTGAGCTATAGAATAAGGAATGCAGGAAGGTAGAATGTGTTAATTTCTTTTCCAAGTCTATGTTTGAAAGTTTGGATATTGAGCAAGAAATGGCAGATTTTTTTTCCTGTGTTTGGAGCAATATTCAAGGACAAGAATTGATAATGCAGTTTGGAAAACTGATGTTTTCATCTCATAATTCATTTTTCATAAGCAGTATGGCACAGTCGCTGTAAGCTACCTAATGTTTTGTCCCAAGACTTTGTGGTTTCTGTCTTTTGTATTGGGATGAATTAGCTAATTAAACTTCCCCCAAAATTCATGTATCTCGTGGTAATGGGGAAGTGAATTTCCCATCATAGGAAGGTTTTTGTTTTTTTTGACGAGGCTGTGACTTAGAGGAATGAAGTTTGTGTTTTTGTTTGGAGTTCTGTGACTTCATAATTGGAGCTCTTTCTGAACTTGTGGACAGGCGAGGGGACTTGCAGCTGCTTAGAGAAAACAGCTGAGTGCAAAGTGGACATTGTGATTTTATGGGATCTCTCCTTGTATGTGTTTTGTCTGTTCTAAGTAGTTTTCTACAATTGTACCCTGATTATTTTAGTTTTTTTTTCTTTTCATTGCCATTTTTTCAGATTGTGAAAACAGGCTCTTTATTCTACTGAGGATTGTTGTACAGATGACTGCATTTTAGCAGAAATGTTGAGCTTCTCTGCTCTGAGGTTAGGCTATGATAACAAATGCGGGTTGTGAAGTGGTGCTGTTTTATTACCGAGGCCTTCTGCAGCATTAATTTTCTGATCACTCTGTGCCTATTGCAAGAGGTCAGGACTGCATTTTCCCACCTGTAGATTTTCCCAAAGTCACGCAGAACACTGGTGCAAGCACAGATTTACTGTAATAAAAGCATCGTGCGGTGGTTTCAAAACCTGTAGTCTTCATTGTTTTAAGGCCTAGTTAGCTTCAGCCTATTGCCACACACCACTATTTCAATCTATACTCTGTCAATGGCAATTTCAGGATAGTTTTGATAACTGGATGAATACTGAGATGAGTCAATTTCTTTCTTTGAAGAAGGTGCTTTAGTTTGTCACACGCTGCTGAGACAACGTGAATTTTTGCTGTTGTTTTTAACCTGTGCTTGGCGCACAGCTGGCTTTCCTAGTGAGTTTTGTGCGTGTTCCTTAAGTAGGCTGCATTGGAAAAGTGGCCGATTTCAGAACAGTGGATAGCTTCTGTTTTTTGGGGGCAGAGTGGTCATGTCATGGACCGGCTGCCCATGGACTCGACAGGTGTAAGGGCTGGTGGAAGGGTGGAGGCTGGGAAGGATGCCTGAAGCAGCAGGGAGTTAAAAACAATCCATGCTGTTCCAGAGTGGCATCATCAATTATACTTGAACGTAATATCCAAAATAATGAGAACGAATTTTGTCATGGAAAACGTTACGAATTCTGAAATGGACTTGGACTTATCACAGCAGTTCACATGTCTTTTGATATTACTTGTTTATTAAATCATCTACGTAGGTGAAACAAGAATTTTTGTATTCATTGGTTGCAGTTTGTTTCAATCTATGGCTTGCTATGAGAAAATTGGAACGCTGTACTTTACATTGATGTTGGCATAAATGACATCTCTCCCATTTAACTTGGAGGATAAAGTGAGGGAAGGGGTTGGTGGTTTTTTTTTTTTTTTTTTTTTTCCAAACCATAGTGTTTGAAGTCTTCACTGAAGGCCAACTCTAGCAGGTAATTTCCTATCTGTTATGGATTTAGTTATCATGGCACTGCTAATGTAGCACTTGCCTTGCATTAGAAATACAGGCTTCCTTTTTAAATTGCGCAGTCGGTGTCACCTCTGACTCCGTTGTGTGGTTGGTTGGTAGATCGTTATGTAGTTTTCATCTGTCCCTGTTTTTTTCCATGCAGATATACCAGAAGTACTAACCTATGATAATCTGGAAGTGGTTTAACTTGGGATCTGCTTGAGTTCAGATGCCACAGAATGTGTGATTAGTTATTTTGCTGGTTTTGCAGCCATTTTGTATTGGGATCCATGGCATTAGCTCTTAGTGAGTCACAAAATGCAGTAGTGTAAGGAAAATTAGGATACCTAATGTAAAAGAGAAACAAGCATTTTCGCTGCTTTTCGATGTCCAGTCTGACAAATGAGTGTTGATATTGGTTCCGTAGGCCTCTAGGGTTGCCCAGTTCTTCTTTCCCCTAGCCCCATGCTGGGTTGCTCTCTGCTGAGTCAGGAAGCTGCATGGGCTCATGGAGAGCCCAGTTCATGTCAGAAATAACGAGCATGTCAATCTCTGGGGGGCATAAAGAGTGGCAGTCCCCGCTGCTTAGTGCAAGTGGGATGTTTGATTGACTCTGTTCTCCCTGTAGCCGTGGCTTTGGTGTATCAGGCTGGGGCTCTCTAGGTGGAATAAGTCAAAGGTGACTAGATTTCTTTCATTGTGCCTTTGAGTTGGTGAGCAAGTTCAGGTGATAACTAATTGACATTTGCCGTGGGGTTAGTATCAGTGAGAAAGAATGACAGAGTTGCTATGCAGAGAAGGAAAGTAAAATAAGCTAATCAAGGTGTAAATATGGGCCAAGCATCTGTTTCTGGTTATTTGTTTTGTAAATATCCTAGTCTAAGTTATTAGAAGGGATAGAGTGGATAATAGGTTGGCAGATGCAGACTACAGAATCTACTTTACAAAGGCTTTTCAGATATTTTGTCATAGGTTTTCTGCAGCGCTTTTTTCCTGTACATACATAATTCACCAAAAAATCTTGGTGAATACAATGTTGCTGCATTCTTGATACTAATTGTTAGAAACCTTATTGTATCAATGCAGTGAGTTACATTTGCCTTTTAAAAGACATGGACACTGTTCTTTTAAATGGTAAGTGTGGGTTGATTTGTTTTTTATTAGAATATTATTTTGACACATTATGAAGTAACTGCTTAGCTGCCAGGTGAATAACCAGCAGTTAGGTCCTGGAGTTTCGCTCATTATTTTAAACAAATTTGAACTATAAATACTGAGCAAATATGTCTCTTTGAGGCTTCTTTTAATTACAATCACATGGCAGCTAAGTTTGTACATGTTGTGGGGATGTTGGTAGTATCTCACAGGGTACTAAAATGTTTCAGTGTTTGCTGTTCCAGTGCCATCCTTCATCTTGAGAAGCTCAGCATTAAGGGATAGAGGCAGGCTGTTGGAGGGGAGCCATATGATCTTATTTCTAAGCTGAAATGTTCTCTTCTAGAGAGTTAGCAACTTTGGCAAGATTAATGACGGGTATTTCTGCCCAAAGTCTTCTGGCCTTGAATTTCTAGAATGCCTCATGTGAATCAGGATTTAAGCGAATGCGTGTGCTGTTTGGAGCCAAGTGAGGTATGGCAACTGTGCTCTTCGACAATGAGTTTCTGAGCTGACCAAGTGCTATCTTACAAACTTTGCTTTCATCAAGGCATGAACTGAGAGAGCTGGGGCTGGCCAGCATGGAGAAGAGAAGGCTGTGAGGTGACCTGATAGCAGCCTGTCAGTGTCTGAAGGGGAGCTACAGGAAAGGAGGGGACAGGCTCCCCAGCAGGGTCTGTGGTGATGGAACAAGGGGAAATGGTTTCAAACTCAGAGGGTAGATTTAGGTTAGATGTAAGGAAAAGGTCTTTTACAGTGTGGGTGGTGAGGCACTGGCACAGGTTGCCCAGTGATGTGGTTGATGCCCCGTCCCTGGAGACTTTCAAGGTGAGACTGGGTCAGGCCCTGGGCAACCTGATCTAGCTGTGGTGTCCCTGTTCATGGCAGGGGAGTTGGACTAGATGGCCTGCAGAGGTCCCTTCCAACTCTGAGGATTCTGCGATTCTATAAGCATTATTTCGATAAATTTCAGTGAGTGCTTAGGATACTGTATTTTTTCTTCTTCTGATTAATAAGTAATGAGAAACAAAACGTTCAAGGAGGTTTTTTTTCCAGTGTTCAAGGAGTTTTTCAAACAGGAAGAATCAAAATGGAATGTTTTGGCCAAATATATTGGTAATTAAATTGTTCTGGTGTTTTTCAGCGCATTCTTGCTAACTCTGATTGGGGCAACGAGAATTTGAATTCATTGTTGTACAGCCACCAGACTGTACAAAAGTAGTCCAGCTAGCGTATCTTTTTGGTTGCATTCAAAGGTAGAATATGTGGTGTTCTTAAAAGATTCACATGTGTAGTACACAACTGGGCGAAAGGAAGGTAAAGCAGTTTGCACAGAGGTTGAGTGGTTTAGTCTGAAGTTTTGTGGCCAGTCTTCCTTACAGAATCTACAGCATTGCAGTCGGGTTAAGGTGTCGTTATTGTTGTGAAATGTTTTCTGCCTGTGAGAGCAGGCAGTTGTCATTCACAAGGCTTGCAAGATAACCCCGTGAAGTGTATACCACAACTACAGAAAATTGCCCAATTTTGCTGTTGTGCTGGTATCCTCAGTTGAACTAAATGCCCCACTTTCCTTTCTGTTTCTTCAAGAAAATATGTAACATGCTGAGAGTAAGATGCATTGCAGATGTGGAGATGTATTTCTTGGACAAATTTTTTTTTAATAATATAGTTTTCGTACTTAAATATTTTTAGTAATTTTTCAGTATTTTTAGTACATAGTTACTGAGCTTTATAGGGTGAATCACAGAATGGTTTGGGTTGGAAGAGACCTTAAAGCCCACCCAGTGCCAACCCCCTGCCATGGGCAGGGCTGCCACCCACCAGACCAGGCTGCCCAGGGCTCCGTCCAACCTGGCCTTGAGTGCCTCCAGGGATGGGGCACCCACAGCTTCTATGGGCAAGTCAGTTGCCCAAATCAGCTGGATGTTACATGGAGCATTGTAGTATTTTTTAGATTGCCTGTAGCAGACGGGGTTAAGGATAGAGAGGTCTCTTTTCTTAAATATTTTATGACTTTTACAGTTGCGCAAACCTTGATTTAGCCTGTCAGCATTAGAATTTAGATTTCTGTTGCTTAATTGATCAGAATTCCAGGAGTGTCAGGTACCAAGTGGTACAGTTCTGCTGTTGGCCTCAGGAGGGTCCTGAGTGCTGCTGGAATAGCACTGGACTACAGCACAGGCTTTTTCAGGCTGTAGGGCTGCTTAGCAGGTTGTTCTCATTTGGGTATTTATATTCCTTTGGTTAATGGGTGGTCTCCACGCCAGGTTGAATACCATCCTTTTTCTGTAAAGTCCTGTGAAATAACACAATAGCAACGGGCTGAAAGCATGTGACCTCCCAGGACAGAAATCTGCTCTGCGGGGAGAACTCATTAATGCAAATTAGCATGTCTCGTTCCTTCCAGCCTTTTTAGGGACAGAACTTTTCTGTGTGTGTTTCCTTTGATGTGGAGACTCCTGGTAAAACGTTTAAACTAAAATGCTTTTGAATAGGAACAAATTTCTTTGAATATTAGAATACAGAGCTGCTGCAGCTGTTTCCCAGAAGTGAAAAATCGTCACACTTTTGGAAAAGATTCCACCCAAATGAAGATAGCGTGCAGTAACTTCAAAGCCTTCCAAAAGTATTGCCAGGTACCCTGAGCAAACGGAGCCTGGTGGAAAATAAGTGGCTCATTAGTCTGCAGGCTTCCACCTTTAGGAGGTGGGAAGGGACGGCTCTTGGCAGTGGCTCGTACGCTATGCAGAGTAAAGTACTCTTCTTGCAAATTGGTTGTGAACGTTTTTGTGTTGAAGGAGTGTCGGCACTTCTTCACCTGTCGCTCTGAGAAAGCTGCACTCCTTCCAGTAAAGGTATTTGAGTCCAGTACTCTCTGACCAGCTTCTTCTACATATTCCACATGTGGATGGTGTAATGCAGGCGAAGTCAGGGAGATTTCACACTTTCAATGAACAGAGGGAGAAAACATTGGATGCTGCCAGTTGATCCACTCAGCAGTGATAGTCAGTTGATCTGCTCAACTGATGAAGCTGTTTATCTGAAGCAAAGGCCACGCTCGTTCCCCTTTGTGTTACTGATAAAGTCTGCTTGTTTTGCAACAGCTGTGGTCAGTTACACCCTATATTATTTCCTGAGTTTCATGGGTGCATCACCTTTGCCCATCTCCTCTGATTCTTCTTCCATTAAAGGGGTTTATTGATCAGACTCAGTATTTGAGTACTTTTCATATCTAAATTTGCAGGTTTCTGAGCCATCATTAGAGAAATTGCTAGCTGAGAATACAGGAAAGTACTGATCTTTATGATTTCATCGTGTATGAGGTACAACCAGCTCTATCAGCGCAGTCTGCATGGATGAAGCCTCCTTGAGTATAACTTCAAGTTTTATGTCCATTAATAAAATATAGGTAAATTAGTTCAAAAGCCAAGAATAAGGCATTAAAAATGAAATCTACTTCATCAAAGTGCATTTGTAGCTTATCTGCACTTACAGTTGGTGAGCTTGGTTTTTACCAATTCTTATTTATTTATAAATCTGTTTCTGTCATGCTCAGCTATTTCTGTCTACTTCTTACACTAGTACAACTACTGAATTCCTATGGAGACTTAATTCCCGTGAAGATCTGGAGGAATTTCAGAGGAAATTGCATCACAGTCACAACCGCATTTTGAATTGCCTTTTCCAAAGCAGTCTGAGGACTCTTTCAGTGTTCCTCTGTGTCCAGCCTCCCACTGTGGAGCCCTGCTGTGCATCTGGGGTTTGCTTCTGGGCAGTCAGTCTAGGACTCGCTGTAACTATTGAGCATGCCTAGTGCACTTTTTTTTTTTAATTTGGGTTTTTGCTGTGTCTTGCTGTCTCGTGGCCATTGGACTGGGGTGTCTTTCAAGGTTCTAGGAGCACCTTGTCTACTAGAAAAGCTGTGGAGATAAAGAGCTGCAGAAACATCTGGTGAAATAGAGATTTTTAATATCACTGCTAAAATGTAGCTGTCTGGGATCATAGTCATGATGCCTGTTCAAGCTGAGAGTTTGAAGATCAATTATAAGATGTTCAAAGGTCTGGATCTCCAAAACCTCTGGCTATGTGCTGATGAATAGGAGAAGACTTTGCATGGGTGCTTCATACCCGATGGAAGTGACAGAGAAAAAGGTTATATCCATTCTGGAAGGAGTGCTTTTCCTTGTGCTTCACAAACGTGGAGCCCTTGCCTAGAAGGAGCTGTTCCCAAAGTCTCTGCATGGGCACTTGGGCCCCTGTGCTCATTGGCAGGTGGTAGTTCTCTGTCCCTGTGAGCTTTCAGGTTGCCAGACAGCGTAAAAGAGGTAAGCACTTGTTATTTAACTATATTACGTGCCCAGATGTCTGCATCAAGCTTCTTGTGTTCCTGATGCTCACTTCCACTTGATGGTTTAGACCCTGAATTCTGCTCTTTGTTGCAATGCTGAGCTGTCATTGTCATCCCCAGCACTTGGCTCTGAATTGCACACAACAGGAGAAGAACTTGCTTAATAGGATCCGAGTTTTCTAAACCATTTGGTTTATATTACTTAAGAGTTTGGTCATATAGAATATTCAAGGAAATGGAACCTTTGAACACTTGGAAACAGATCAGTGAAACACCTTTTTATTGTATTGTTAAAGACTGATGATTGCTTGTTTTCCTCAGTGAAGAGGGAAAGGTAAATGAAAAAGGGAAGCTGATTCATGAGGCAGAGTGAGCTGGGAGGAACGGTGTTGTGCACTAAGAGGTGCTGATTCTTTCTGCAACCTAATAGGAAAAGCACAAGCGTTTGCAAGGCAAATGACTAATTAATAACCCAGAAAAGATGATACCAACATGTAAAAGCATATGTCTTTTCTGATGCAGGGAATGCTGATATGATATGGCTTTGGTCAGGCCTGTGATCAGGGCACGGCATGGTACAGAATTTGTCTGCCTTAAGTTCATTAGTACTCTAGTGAGGTTTTGCTCATAGTACAGATTCATCACTCACGGATAGCAATCAGGTCCAGAATGTGAATGTAGCTTTGAAGAATCCATGGGCAACTCATTGTTGCTTTGTAATAATTGAGAGGGATTCAATTGTACGGGGACTGATGGACCAGATGCAGGCGGATTGAAGGAGCTGCTCGGATTGGTATGGTTAGCAGGCAAATATTAGAACGCGTGTTGAGGCAATGCCTCCACTCATCTTTTTGCATTTCCAGTTGTGCTGCAGTGGTTCCCAAGACCTGGCTGTACCAACCTGCAGCTTGCCACTGTGACTTCTCGTGCAGTTGGACAAGCAATCCTTGCCAGGAGCAGAGTCCCCAGACCCAGCTGTACTTCTTTCTCTTGCCTTTCTAATGCAACTTTTCAAGGAGAGGATCCACGTTTCTTTTTAATTTCTGTAACTTAAATGTCTTTGTATTTTTTAAACATCTTGGTTTTTTTTTTTCTGCCACTGTACTGTTCTGAATGGTTTTGCTTTTACGTGGCCTTTGCATTTTGTACTTGTGGGTCATTGAGTAACCGCATGTAACATTTGAAGTACTTTGTATTAGCTAATTAGCCGAAGTGTTTTGGTCACAAGATTATCTAAAAATAGATTTTGTTGCCAGAGTGCTCTGAAAAATTCTTAGACCACTCAGTTAATGTGGGTCCTGCCACTTGCATTCTCTGAGTGTGCAGAGCTAAAATTTCCCTTTAACATTTTTTTTTTTTTTAAAGTATCTCAATGTCAGTGAGCCCTGCTGATTGATAATGGACTATGGAGTATCCTTGCTAAGCTGCTGCTATGCAGATCATCAGAGGTAGGATGTTGGCACTCGGTCTCCAGTGATGGTAGAAAGAAGGCAGACAGAATCTTGTAGCGTATGAGAGGGAAGAATTTCTTTGCATTACTGTTCGCTGGTCTGACAAATTACATGTTTTTCTTCAGAAGGAGTAGGAAGGAACTCCCAATTTCCAGTAATGTAAACCTTCCAGACAAACTTGCATTAATTTTGATAAACATGCTTTAGTCACAGTTCCGTGGTCATAAGACTGATGTGTGTTTCTTGCCATAGAAATGGTGGTGTGTATGTTGGAGGTGGTCCAGGAAAAGTCCCTCCTGAGGCAAATGCTTATTTTTGTTAGCTAGCATCCTGCTTCTTTGTTCCATGGTAGGTTTAACTGTGAGTGGGGAGTGGAAAGCTGTAATCATTGCTCCAGAAGCGTCAGCTGTGCTGCCCAGCTGATACAGCAGCATTGGGTAGCACCGTTTTTTAGCTGCTTTATTCGTACAAAAACTTGGCCTGTGGTGAAATATGTAGTGTTCTATGATACCAACAGATAAATGTTTGAAAAAGAGTTGCATCACAGGATGGGAAGAGATCTTACTGTATGTGCCTTGACTCATGTAATGTAGTACACTGTGGGTTTGGAGATAGCTTCTGTTGGATAGGATAATAGATGTTGCAGACAGTATTGAATACCACCCAGGCAGGTGGAGGAGTCACCCTGCCTGGAGGGTTTCAAGAAAAGGGAAGATGTCACATTGAGTAACATGGTTTAGTGATATCGTGATAATGGACTGGACTAGATGACCTCAGTGGTCTTTCCAACGTTAATGACTCTTGTGATAAGAAGTCTTTCTTCTGCAATGTGGAAGTAGTGCATAGTAAAGGCAAAATTATTTGTTTGCATATGGTTATTATGTATTAGCAGATGGGAAGTGCTTTTTCCATTTTTTTTTTTTTTTTTTGGCCTTAGATCTGTCAGTGTTAACACACTTAGTATGTTGGAAGATGGTGATAAAGGGAACAATGATCAGTTTCTTACTGGCTAGGTAATTGGTGGCAAAGTGTTGGACATAAAATTGTTCTTTTTCTGTACAGTAAATTGAGCTCAATCTACACAGAGATTGTAGAGCTTTTTGAGAAGTTAACTGAGGGATCCATCCAGAATTGTCTTACAGTAACTAATTTTGCTTTAGAGAAAGAAACTGGCTGTAAAAAATCCTTCTGAGCCTTTATTTTTCTAATCCTTTGCCAGATTTACGGCCTAAGGTTTTTACAGTGTTCTTAAAAGTGGGAGGTGGTTTGAATGCAACACATTCAAAATCAGTGGTTTTTTTTTTTTAATCTGACATGAAAGGGTTGTCAAGATAGGCTTTGTTTTAGTACAATTCTACCATGCTAACGAAGAATTTATTTGGAAAAGCCTGATCATTCTAACCCTTGTGTTTAAGGATATTTAATTTTTAAAGATATCCATAAAGAGCTTGTTACGAGTCTTTTCTGAAGTCCTAATTGATAATATTAGGGAAACGATCAGGTAAATACAGCCCTTCTTGGAACTGTTATTTGAGTCTCCAGCCATAGAATCATTAGGGTCGGAAAAGACCACTAAGATCATCCGTATAGTCCAACCATCAACCTGTTGCCTCCATACTGCTAACCATGTCCCTTAGTGCCACATTCACGCATTTCATGGAAGCCCCTTAGCCGTGTTCCTTACTATAGGTAGAAAAAAGATTTCTCAGCACCAAAATTCGTAATGGCTGTTGGTTCACGTTTCTGCTCGCTCTTAGTGGAAAAGCTTGGTTGCTCAGCTTTAGTTGAGAATGTGGTCATCTTGGTCAAAATCATGTGTTTGTGGTTTTCTTTTGAAATAGTACTCAGGCTTAATTGTTTTCAGCCCTAAATTCTGGAGTTTGGTAAGCAGATGCCACATCCATGGCATTCCTTTCAACAAAAATCAGAAGCTAATATTTAAAGCGGAAACTGTAAGGAAAAGAACGTGAGCTAGTAGTTCAGTAGTGTGTCATATTGAAGGGGAGATGGTGGCAAAATTCTGGGTAAGTGTTGTGTTTAAAAAAAAATAGCATGTGATCGTAGAAAACTGAAACCGAAGCAAAAGTAAATTGAGTGTAAACTTTTCATTCTGAAGAATGAAAAGGCATCATCTCCAGTGGCAATTTCCTGAGAATTGAAGTGTTTAAATGAAGTATTGGTTTGTATCTGTAGGCTTTGCAGCTTTAACTGTGTGTGTTCCTAATTCAGAACAAGTCATAGAATCATAGAATATCCCAAGTTGGCAGGGACCCATAAGGATCATTGAGTCCAGCTCAGTCTTCGCAGCCTGCGCACGGGTGCAGTATGTACTGAAGATTCTGCAAGGCAGATTTGAGTAACAGTTTCTTTCTAGGGACTGAGTCTCATGAGCTTCGAGTGCTTTGTGGGCACTGGTACAAGTAGTGCTATGTCTAAGCAAAGGCTGGAAGCCTGCTTGGCAGACTGGGTGACTGTGATGTTGCATCAATTCCAGTGGTAAAATCTTAGAGAACGTATATGTACCAAAGAGTATTTTGTAAGGCTGAGAGCTGTAATGTCTGCACTCTGCCTAGCTGAAGAACCTGTCATTCTGCTGCTCTAGAATAAGTTGCTCTAATTTAGCTCAGTTTTGCAGAGGGACCCTGTGCTCTGGGAGGAACCTTAGGCTGTGGGACAAATGCTTGTCCCTCTGGTGTAGAACAACGTAACCTGGCTGGTGTAAGTTGTTACCACTTGTGTTTCTGAAAAAGCATTGAATTAGTGTGTCAATATGTCTGATAAAGATATCCCTTGGTAGGAACAAAATTATACTCCTTTTTTTCCCCTGATGTCAAAAGCAGTTGGTGTATACTTAAAGTATTTTAAAAGAACAAATGTTGAGAACTTATATGGCTCAAAGAACTGTGATCTTATTTTATTTTTTCCCTTGCTTTCGATTCTGAATTTGCTTTTCCCCTCAGTTTGTCTCAGTTGAAACACATAAGTGTTTGGAAATGGTAACTTTCTAGTTAACTTTTGCAGAGGTATGTATTTATACAGTGTAATTGGTATTCATCATCACTTTTTAAGAAGGGATCCATGAGTGTGTATGCATAGGATTCAGTAAGTACCTACCCAGTGCTAGAGTTTAGGAGCTCCATGGCAATGCAGAGGTTTTCCAGAGAAAGCCTGTGTGCTCCAGCTGTAGTGCTTTCACCCTCGCTCATTCTTCCCTTGGGCCCATGAGATGAAGGCTTGGTGTAATCTTGTTTAGGTTAGCAGCTGGAAGAACAAAAATGGAGTTGAATTAATTGCAGCTATCATACTTGAGCACTCGGCAGAACTGTGTGTAGTATAGAAAATGAAGGCTGTCGTAGCTTTTCAGGGCATAAAAATGCTGTAATCTGGTAACACATTTTCATACAAAGTATTTGTATTACAGCATCTGCAGAGGAAATTCAAAACCTTTACTCTGTAAAGGCATTAAATGGCCCATTCAAATTCTATGCAAGTGTAATGGGAAAACAGTTTCTGTGGCGTGCATGTTTACGTGGTAGGTGTGCTCCAGTTAATGGAGTGGCAGCAGCAAGATGAACGAGATCCGAATTAACTGTGGGTGCAGTAAGGTAGAGTGAAGGTAGTGAATGGGTGGAACGAGAGCATTGCTTGAGCTTCAAATAATGAATAAGCAAGAATTCTGAAACTTCAGTTTCTTTAAAAGCAGTGCTGAGCTGTGCTGTCGATGAGGCTAAAACACTATCCTGCGCTTCAAAGCTTTTTTAATTTCTTAAAAAGCAGTGCTTTCTTGTAATAGCGTTGACTTGAAGTGGTGCTTGTACTGTAGTCAGTCAAGTTCTGTGACTTCACTTGCATCTGTGCTCGTTTGTGGTTTTCTAAATGTTGTTTCTCCTTTGTCTGCAGTAACACACAAATAGGCCTGCTTAGACTGACTTCATCAGTAGGTATAAAGGAGGGGCAGGGAGTGAAATTTAATCTGGAGTTATTACCTTCTGCCCAGTTACTGATGATAGAGAACTAAAGGAGCATGAATATATGTAACTGTAAGGATCTTTGCTGTTGCTTAACATGTAATTACAGATACAGTTATCTCAGTTGCATGTCCAGTGTTTTGCTTTATAATTGCACATACGATACTGCATGAAAATAAAATGAATCTGCAGATTTTAGGTTTTTTTAAGTGCGAATGGTTATTTTAAACAATTTTTCAGTGGCATTAATACTGCATTGCTCTGGCATATGTTGTTGAAATGTTGGTGCTCCGTTTCCTTCAGTCTTTGGTTTTGTTTCTAGGTTGCACGTCTTGAACAAATCCCTGATGGTGACAATGAGACAATGATTCCTGTACTGTCCTCAAAAAAAGCAAGCGAATTGCCGGTTGATGAAGTTGCAAGCATTCTGCAAGTGAGTAATTCTGCATCTCTTAAAACTGTGCTGATGCTACAAAATGTTTGGCATTTCTGAAGGACAGATCTTGTCACTGAAAGCCTATGCGTTCTCAGGCAGTTTGATATTAATTATTGTCCGTTTCTAAAAGTGTGTTGATCTTTAAATTGTTACTTGAAATGCTTTAATCTCCAGTGTTTTTGGGGAAACTTGGTTATTGAAGTGGGGCAGGAACTTGAAAGTGTTTGGACTTCTCAGTACTTTGAAGTACTTTGCTTTTTTGTTAAGAGAACTCTCCTAGAGTCTGAGATTTTTTTTCTTCCTGTAAAACTCCGTCCTGTTTTTCATAGCTATCGCTTCCATTTCTTTATGAAATTCTTAATGTCCTTAATGTATTCTGGCAGCTTCCATTTTAAGAGGAGGAACAGGATTGAGAAAGCTACCCACTGACAGATTAATGAACCATTGAATTGGGGTTAATTTTCTTAAAGACGGTCTTTTCTCATCTTCTGTATGCTTGACTTCTTGAGGAATACACCATGATAGATATTGCCCATGGACAACTCGAGACTTTGAATCTATTGCCGTCATTTGGCCGATTAGCCGAACTCCTGGCACAATTCTCAGGAGTCTGAACTGTGCCCACAGTTTGGATGGCTGATGAGTTTTCTGCAGGGAAGATCAGCAGTCATTTGGAGATGTGAAACCGCAGATGCTTCTTTAGTTCGGTGTATTTGGTGTTGAATACTTTTACTGCCAAATACTATTTTAAAACAGTGAGTAGTTAGCTTTTATCAGCATACAAACAGCAGCACCAAGTTTGTCTTCCTGATGGCCAAACTTTTATAATCTAAGACCCTTTATTTAGGTGTTGGAATTTATTTTGAAGTCTATCTTAACACAGTCAGCAATTACACTGTTATTCTTTGTGTATTTTAATAGGCTAATCTTCAGAATGGCTTAAAAAACTGTGAAGTGTGTCATAGACGGGCGTTCCATGGATGGAATGAATTTGATATTAGTGAAGATGAACCGCTGTGGAAAAAATATATTTCCCAGGTTAAGATTTCTGTCTTTTCTGCTTTTCTGTTTTAATACCTGGTCAGTAATTTTATGCTCTATTCTGTAGCTTTCATGTATGCAAATACATTCTGGTAAAAGTGAGTAAACTGAAGTTGGGTGAGGAATTGTCTTCTATAGCTTGCATCTAATTTACCTATTGAAAAAGCTTTCATTTGGGTAGATATGAGTGTTTAGATTATCTGGCTTATTCGTGAATAAATGTTCACATCTAGCAGAAGGCTGCCATCTGTAACTAGCTTAAGGGCTGGAGAAGTAGGATAAAGTTCCTCGTAGGCAAAGGCTTGACACAAATGCATATGACTGGTAAATGCTTAAATGGAATGCCGAGTGTCAATAACTAGTTAGGCAAAGGAAAAATCGAAAAAGCAAAAACATTGCCTATGAACTGAAGGTGAGGGTGGAGTCAGCTTTGATTCTAATGTTAGGCAAAACAGGCAAAAGTCAAGTGTAATTTTCTACCTATCGATTTATTATAAATAGAAGCCCATCCAGCACCTCTGAACGGTGTGGAAGTGCCACTACTTGGCCAATATTTTGCTTTCTTTATGTCTCCCTGACAAAGATATTTAAAGCAGTTTTTCAAACAAGAATTTTCTAAGGAATTTACATTAAACATTTTGGTTGACGTTTCCCGCATCTTGCCTAAGCAGTGGTATAGTTAAGTTCTAAAGTAGACTTTGAAGTAATAGGTCGTTAATTGTAGGAGTAATTACTTGGAAGTGACTATGAAGATATTCCACTCTCTGTTGGTGATAGGAGTGGGAACATCTTTATGTACTAGCTGTCCTCTGGCACTAATGCTACATTTTCCCACCCATAGCATCAGTTAGATGCATTAGAATGCTTCTAAAGCATGTTATCAAAGCCTATTTTAGGTAGCATTTATTAAGATATGTACTTGCTTCGGATGTGCTTGTCATATGTGCTCTTGAATGTCCTCTGCTTCTATTGTAAGATATGCTTTTTTTGTAACAGTTCTGCTGTTGACAGTGTTAGGAACGAGCTGTCATGTAGACGTAAGATCCTTTGTTATTTTAGCCTTAGAAATCTGAAGAAAGCATATGATCTAAAGCGAAAGTTTGTATCTTGGAAAGCAAGAAGTCATGAATTGGAAATTATGAAACCTATTGCTGCCTTAGTAATGATACATTGCTGGGAACAGAATCTGCCTGTTGTTACCTCAAGAATGTTTTGAATACGTTTCAGGCTTTTTTATGTGTGTTTAAATGCTGTATAAACAAATAAGGAGATATTTTGACTTTAAAAATGTGGATCAAGAAATATAAGAAATGTTTTTCTGCTGCCATTGAATACAGCCTGTTCAAGGCCTTTGATATTTAAAACTACCAACCCTCAAGTAAAATCTGAACTGTACAGAGTCAGTTTTTTTAGGTGTGTTTTAAGGGGTAGATAAAACAGTCTTTCTGTATAGAGTATTGCTGAATTACTGTTCTGTTCTGTTTCAGTTTAAAAATCCCCTTATTATGCTTCTCCTGGCATCTGCAGTCATCAGTGTTTTAATGCATCAGTTTGATGATGCTGTCAGTATCACTGTGGTAAGGAACTAAAATCTTATACTTCCAAATGGGTGACCACATTTACTTTGAACATCAGATGAGTACTAATATGGGGGGGAGGGGGTGTATTTGATTGTAATTAATGAAGGTGATTTATATATTTTTACTTTTGGAGCATACTGGCTTCTTGATGCAAGCCCTTGCACATAGACATGAACTGTGAGATGCTGATATGAGGCGAGGGGAGCCAAACTGTGACAGGTAGCATGAACTGCAGAAGGTGGTATTGCCTCCTTAAGAAGCATATGTAACTCTGTTAGCAATGTTCTATGGAAAGAAGGAAAATATATGTGTGTGTGTGTATATATGTATATTTACTAGTATTCCATTGCTGAGGCTAATGTTAGTGTAAAACAAGGCAGAGTTGCTGGGTTTATCTTTGGCTTAGTTAGGAGTTCCAGAAGGGTCTTTCTTTTCCAAAATGGTCATAATTAGTTTTTTAGTAATTACAGAGGGTATACTTTTAAGACATGATTGTATCTTCAAAGGTGCAGGCCAGCCAATAAGAAACTACTGTAACAACTCAATTTGAGTAACAAATTCAATTAGTATAGCAAAGCTCAATTAGAGACAATATTGAGGGAAGAGATCATACTTTAAACAAAATTGATCTTTGTCTCATTCTCTAATAGACCTCATTCATTGACTCATTTTCACATTGCATGTGTACAATATGTTGGAGTGTTATGACCGGAGTTGTGTGATATGGAGGAAAGCTTACTATTGATGTCTTTATGCTCTTCTTGGATTATTCCTACAGGGCAATTTTGTTTTGCCTCTTTGTTTTGGGATCTCGGCTGTTCAGAGTGTAGTCAGTGTATTGTCTTACTCCTTGGTAGTCTTGGGCAGGGTTCCCAAGTTTCTTCCACTTGTTCTCCTGATTGAGATATTATATGTCTCCAGACCAGTTCCTCAGCTCACTACTTTATTTCTAGTCTTCAGTTTATTCTTAGTCTGTTATCTAGTTACTTGATTGAAACCAGATCTGATGGTTTATGACAGTTAACATGGCAGTGATTACCATTCATACTTCAGTCAGACATTTTTATCCTGTTTGTGTTATGCAACTCCCTCCACTGCTATCTCTTGCTCACCTTTTAGAAACACAGAACAGTTTACTTCCCAAGCACGGGAAGTTTTACTTCAAAATCACCATCTGGTTATCAGTCTTTAGTAGTATCAGCTTACTGAGGTACTTGGATGCCAATGAGCAGGCATAAGTAGATAATGGTGTTGCTTTTTTTTAACAGGCCTGAGGGTTAGCCAGTCATTTTGAGCATGAGAGTCTGTTCCCAAACCATATTGCTAACATGTAGTAGTAACTATGTCTGGGCAAAAACAAATGTGATCACTTACTTTCATAGCCATTTGGAATTCTCTTATCTAGTTTTCTTTTCTTACAGGCAATACTGATTGTTGTTACAGTTGCCTTTGTTCAGGTAAGACATCTGTTGTACAAACGAGATTATTGCTTTTATGTATGCTCTTATATTTAATAAGTAGCTGTTCTGATGCAACGTGCAGCTGCACAATGCTTGATTAAAGAGCTCTGTGCTTTCATTCAAGTCTTTTACCTTCTCTAAAGTGCATGATTTGTCCTGCTTTAACATTTTATGCATCTATATGGGTAATGTGATCAGCCATAAAAGAATGTGTGTAAAGAAACATTCAGATTAAACAATGTTGAAGTACTTTAATATATTAAATTTCATAGAAAATATAGTTCAAACATATTGCTCTGGCTGCAATATTGTACAGAATTTTACCCCCAGAATCTTTTAAATTGTTTCCTAAGTCATAAAAAAGTTGTTTTCATTCTTTAAATACCCAGTTTCACTTAGTATGTGCCTAAGGCAAAATAGCTTTCTGTTTGTGCTTCGTATCTTTGTTTATTTTGTAATCTCTGTATTGAGTTAGAGGTGAGTTGTATTACCTTAGTTCTCCAGGGTCTAAGAACATGAACACAGTATTTTCGGTACAACTTTGCTAAACTGTAGAACTTGTTTGTGTGTCTGATCCCTGAGTTTAGAAACATTACCGTAAGCATTACAAAGCCCTGAAGGTATTAAAGGAGAATGTAAAAGACCTCTTCTAGTCTTTCAGAAAAAATGCACGTAGGCAAATTCTTCAGTCTGTGAAATTTTAGCATTCGGACCATATTTGCTTTTTAAAGTCTATCTAATAAGGAACCGCTGAAGGGCATATCTTATCTGAGTCTTTGGAAAACTGTCTTAATGCAACTTTTAAAATGAGGTATGTCCACATCTGCTGAAATGTCTGTCTTGCCTCTGCAGGAGTACCGATCAGAAAAATCTCTTGAAGAGCTTAGTAAACTTGTGCCTCCAGAATGCCATTGGTATGGAATTGTTATGTCCTCTCTCCTAAATTAAGTCATGTTTAGCTAATACGACATGAGTAGAAGAGAAATGCTCTACTTAAAACACCTTTAAAATCATAATGGCTTGCAAGTAAAGAAGATAATTTGCTTTGACTCATTTTGAAGATTGTTGTATGGATCTAAAATAATACTCTGCATTTTTGCCCTTTGGATGCTTCAGCTGATGTTCCTGATACGAACCTTCTGGAGAAATTAACAGCAAAATTGAAATTGTATTTTGCTGAAACCAGTAACGCTGCAATGCATGGTCAGCACTTGGATTTTCTCAGACAAAATGCCAGAGAAGACATTGTTATGCAATTTAACCTTGTCTTTACTCCTACAGTGTGCGAGAAGGTAGAGTGGAACACACGCTTGCGAGAGACTTAGTCCCTGGTGATACAGTCTGCCTGTCCGTTGGAGACAGAGTCCCAGCTGATCTACGTTTATTTGAGGTATATGATATTGTATTAATATTTAATAGCATTTCTTTTTGTGGGACAGAGAGAAAGAGAAGATGTGCACTGAATACTGAACCGCAGTAGGTATTTTTCTTTGGAATTCACAACTAGTTGGATTGAAATTGTGAAATAATTAAGCTTGCAAATGTTGTTGCGCATTGATAGTATATATGCTTTTTGATTGTAGAAAATAGGATTTTCTGATTTCATGTATGTAATTGTCATGGTTTTGTGATTTTCGGTTATTGGTATTCCACATCATAACATCATGTAGTGAATGTACCTGGTTCTCAGAAGAGAAGGGCTACTACATTTCCCAGGGTACTTTTCTCCTCTGTTACCATTTTCCAGCCAGAGGGAAAAGATAAAAGCTTGCAGATCATGAGACCTTGTCCCTTTTTTCCGCCCGTCTCTCGTCTTGGCAGCACCTCACTCTCCAGCCGTCTTATTGTTGGTAGTAGAGTAAGGCCTACCTTGATTTTGGGACATTCTCTCTCTCTCTGTATTGGATTTATCAGCTTAAATTGTAATTATATTGTATTATAGTGTGTTGTTTTGCATTCCGATATCTTATTTAAGTAAATTAGTTTGTTTCTCCTCAGATTGTTGCCGCTGTTCTTTGCTCTCAGGGCCATCTCTTTACTCTTTTCCCCTTTTCCCTTTTCCCGGGGCGTGGGCCCGTGGGTCCCCCGTCCCATTTGTCACGGAACCAGGCCAAACGCCCATAAACAGTTGACAGTAATCCATTCTTGAAAACTTTAGCATTCGGAAAAGGTATTCAACTAAACAAGCCAAAGAGTTGTTTTTAGTCTAAATTATGTTTTGGTAGCTGTTAGCTACTAGGTTTTTTTTGTCTTTATTTGCATTAGTCTTTGGGATATAATTTTGTTGTTTGCTAAACACTGTGCTAGTTTCAGTGCTCTGTTTATAGTACTGAAAGTGTATAGGTGATGTGTTTGGGCATACTTTTTGCTTTCTCTAAGGGATCTTTGGCTTGGGTGCTGTTCATAGGAAAGAGGATTAGCCCAAATCAGGATAGATGTGCACTAAACTACTATAGAATGAGAAAAAAAATTTGGCCATGGTGACACAGATCAAGTCTGTATTATCTACGCAACTTTGTAAAACCTTAATTTACACTGCTATGTCTCTTTTTGCCCCATTCATTGTACACAGTTTAAGCTGTAAATGCGATTTCACCCACCATTAGCCTTGTGCCTGTTTCCTGGTCACTCCTGTGCCTAATCTGTCTGTAGATGGAGGGAAAAACCTGGGCATCTTACTTGGCAAAAATAAAATGTCCTGCTGGTCTCTCTTGTATGTGGCCTAGTAGTTTCTTCTTTTCCTTCAGTTGTAGGGCTCCTCTTCCTTGCTGGAAAAAGATGAGTAATCAGTAGAAGTGAGCACTACTTTATTTTAGAGACTAGATCAGTTTCAAGTCCTTGATGCCAGGAAATATGAATAATATAAAATATATATAATCATAAAAAATTGTTTTGGCATTTCTGATGAATATGGCCTCGCAAATCACTTTCTTACCATATAGGACCCGTTTCTGAATATTTAGTGGCTGGAGTTGGGTAGAAAGTGATCCAAATAAGGATTAACTGGAAGATGTATTAAATTTTTTTTGTATGAGAAAGTACTTTCATATGCACCTATTTTTATAAAAACGTTAAAAACATCTTCATGATCTTACTGTAATGGTGAGTTCTGCTTTCTGCATTTCTTATTTAAGGTATTTAAGGATCTGCAAGCCAGAAGTTGTTATATGAAAATAAGATATTTGGACAAAGGAAGTAAGAATGTAGGTTTACTGTTAACTGTACTAGGGTTGCTGCAGGAGTACTGTTAGTTGTACTGTGTTAATGGGATGTTAAGTTCTTCCATAAAAATATCTTAGAGAAACTCCCTCCAAGATGCAAGTGCTTGGATGAAACTAACATTTTGATTGTCCTTCGTTTGGAAGTTGTTATCAAATCAAATTTATAAAGTAAACAATGGCAAATAAAACTTTGTAAAGGTACAGGAATGAAGTCCTCAATATAACGACTTATAACCCTGTGCTGTATTTAGTGACTGTAGAACAAATTGTGTTGTCTTTCATGCTTCCATGGGCCGATGATTGAGATTTTTTTACATTTTCTTTTGCTAAAGCTTAATTTTTTTTTTTCTGATTATGGCAAATAACGGAATTAGCTATTCCTTAACGTCACTTGTTTTGGAAGAATCATCTTGTCCCAGTGGGCATTGATAGGGGATGGTTGACTTTAGGGAAGTTGTCTTTTCAGATAAAGAACTAGATTGCAACAGCATGTTCTCATTGATATTGTCCTAGAAATCTGTAGAAGTGCTAATTAGATGCTGTTTACTTTGCAGAGAAATGTATTTGCTGGGCTAATCTTGTGGGGCAATCTTGTTTTTCAAAACATTATTTGAAGACTATTTCTGGCCTAAGTTTTCTGCAGATTAATGAGTCATCCATCAAGTTTTCTGACAATATCCTATAAAGCTAGACTACTACAAGAACTAACGTGACTGTAACATCTTTGGCTTTGAACAAAATTAAATTTGATGGAGGTGACAAATAATTCAGAGCTCATGGATAAATCTGAACAGTAGCACTGTGGTAACTTTATCTCGTTTAATCTTGCAGTCTGAGGAATATAATGCAAATAAAGCATTACTGTAGAACTTTCTGTTGCTAATCATTCTTTATGGCTTTGATTGAAAGATTCATTGCAGTTTTTGACAAGTGTCACTTTCCTTTATTGATACAGCATCCATCTTTTAAAAATGAGTGCTGTCCTGGTAACTATTTGAGAGAATAGCAGAAATTAGGGGGATTTGACTGTTCATAAAGCACTCTAGTAAAGGTACAGTTCTCAACACTGACCAAGTTATTTTGTCCCTAGTAGCATTTTGTTGTCCAACTAGAACTGGAGAGCTTCCAAGTTAACTCAAAAAAAAAAAAAAAAAAAGCCCCAAAACAACCAACCAAAAAAACCAAACCAGAAATACTCTTCAAGCTCAGAGTGATGTGCTATATGTGGTGGTACCGAGTACGGTGTAACTCTTGTTTACTCTTTGCAACGATATCCTTTCAAGGAGATTTGGTAACTTAATTTTATTAAGTGTCCTTTTATGCTGTTTTTCTCAAGAAGATAATTTTAAAATCTAGTGATGTAGTCACAAATAAAAGCTTTATACTTAATAACACAAAATTATGTTATTTGGATTGTGTCAATAGAATTCTATGATTTAAGCTTTAGTTCTATTCAAGACCCATTAAAATCAATAGAGGATGTTAGAATTGATGAGTGTTGGAAAAGAACACATAAATTTGTGTTTCTATGAGATGTTTTTCATTTTACATTCTATGTATAGAAAACTTGTTTTGTTCCTATCAGACAGCTGCGTAGCTTTAATGGAATAATTCCTTTTTCTCTTTTCCTTCTCTAACTGCTCACACTTGCTGCCAAAAAAACTCACAAAAGTGAAACATAGGGGAAAAACATTTTAACCGTTTCGCTAGCTTATCATGAGTGTTGCCTGAATAGCATTCTCACTGTAGACACTTTCTGGACAAAAAAACCCCAACCCTTTATATGTTTTTTTGTTAGTGTGTTCCTAATCGGCCATGCTGAGAGGAAGTGGACGGCGGAAGAATTGAGAGCGTAGCATGTATATGCACTTGTGTTACCACATATTTTACCACATAATTGTTTTATTTGCCAGTGGAGTGTATCAGTTACAACCTCTTGACTATTTTATAGAAAAAGTCCTGAGCATAAAATTAGGAGTCAACTTTGACTTTGCAAAGCGGGAGTATTGCTGCAATGTTCTGTAGGAATGCTTGTTGCTTTACTGACCCGTAAAATAGGGTTGATATCGACATATGATTTCTTCCCACGTGAATAAATTGGATTTATTTTTAATGGTCAGAGTTGGGAAGTTTTTATTACCACTTCCAGCTACTTAAAAGAAATGATTGCCATGCCTTTTACTTGTCTGTATATGTTGTTTCCAAAGGCTGTGGACCTTTCTATCGATGAATCCAGCCTCACGGGTGAGACGGCTCCTTGCGCTAAATCTACAACTCCTCAGCCAGCAGCTACCAATGGAGACCTCACTTCAAGGAGCAATATTGCTTTCATGGGAACATTGGTCAGATGTGGAAAAGCAAAGGTAAAATTGTGATGGATAGGGAATAATAACTTCCATGTTTTTACTACTTGAATAACCCCAATTCTTACTTTTAATGCTCGCTTATACCAGTTGATAACTGCTCTTTACTGGCTGCATGTATTTCCATTTTTCTAAAACAACAGAAATGAAATGGAGTAGAAATAGAAATGCTTACTGGAAGTATGGATGACTTTACTGTAACACAGTGCAAAGCTGTTCTCAGTGGTGCTTTTTCAGACACTAGAAGTAAACCTATTGGCAAGAGTATTCAAACTTGTAGGAAGCAGTTGGGAAACTCTTCTGTCTAGGATGTGGTACTCCCGAACTTGTAGAACTGCATTCGTGTGTTAGAGCATGAAGACCTGTGGTTGTGGTTGGTGCTAGTTGAGTGTTGCACTGTTTAGTAACTACCTGTAACAAAACCTAAATAATTCAGAAGAGCACAGAATAGCAGTTTGTTTCAGGGAGTTGAAATGATTTTTTTTTAACGAAAATACTGATTTGTATCAGTAGTTAGAATCACAAGCAAAGCTAACAAAATGATAGCTGGCTAAATGGTATTTGCTCAGTATTTGAGTCAAAGCTATCAAGAACAATCATTAACATTAAAATTGAACTTTAGATCTGAATTGACTTTTTATATTTGTTTGTTTTTTAGGGCATTGTCATTGGAACAGGAGAAAACTCTGAATTTGGGGAGGTTTTCAAAATGATGCAAGCAGAAGAGGTAAGAGTGAATATCTAGAAACAAGGGCATATATTTTGTAGGTGTATATTTTGGTCATTAAAAGTTTATTTTTGGGGTTTATTCTATAGGAACTTTGTTAGATTTAATTACAGTGCTTTTCATGTTTTTCTTTTCTCTAGTTAAAACAAATCTTAGGTCTTGAACATGAAAGCAATAATTGAATTCAGTGTAACACATTATCCCTAGGTGGCCTAAATATGTTATCTTTGAAAATAATATTCCAAAGCTTTTCGAGGATGGAACAACTTTTACTGCAGTTAGCACCAGTGCATTTTTCAAGTGGAACTGAGTTTGTGGAGAAGGGATTTGTATGGCAGATTTGTGCACAGGACTGTGTTTTCCCTTGAAAAGATCATAGTGTGTACTTCAGGGTTATGTGTGTGTTTTCTGCTGCTTCATAATCTCTAGTTTATCCTCCTAAAGTTATGAAGCTCACTTTAACTTCAGTATACTGAACTCCTGTAGTAACTTTCTTTATTGCAGCACTCTGATCCACACAGAAGCCAGTCTCTTGAGTGCTTTGTGTTCCTGTGCCCTTCTAAACTCTTCTCAGGCTGCCTGACCAACATGGGGTTGGAAGGTGACAGTTTGCCTCCAGCTGTCAGGACATGATCAGCCATAGTATAGGCAGCACTTTTCTTTTTCCTCAATTGCATTTCTGAAATGTGTCAAAGCAGAGCTACTGAGGCTATTAGGTGAGGCATTAGATGTCTCAGCCAGGAGCGTGCCACTGACCTCATGTTGTTAGCTGCAGTGCCTTACTATGCCTTTCAAGGGAATACTGCTGTCCAGTCACCCAAAGTGGAATCCATTTGATTACACACACAAGGAAAATATGATCCATTCAATGGGTTTTAGTTTGTATTGTAACAATTGCAATTATTAATGGGGAAAAAAATACATTAGCATTCTATACTATCGACATTCTGAAATATCAGAGTACTATGGGGTTATTGTTGTTGTTTACTGTATAATAATCTTACTTTAAAAGCAAATTTTCATGGTAAGAGTTGGTTAAACTCTTTAGTCAGCTTCCCCACATAGTATGCTCACTGTTTTTGCCGTGACTTGTGCAGCAGAGATTTTTGCAATGACCCTGTTACCTTTCTATTGCCACACTTCCCTTACTGTAATCCAGCATATATTACTATTAAAAAAAAAAACAAAACATCCACTGTAAATATATTTCAATATATATCAGGAAAGGAGATTTTATATTTTTTTTTCTTGGTGTCCATCTCCTGTTTACTTTATTTTTGGCACTAAATATTCACATAGTTTCCTATTTCTCTAACTTGATTTTTTTTTTTTTCAGCTAGTTAGCAAATACTTCCTGAGGTATAATTGGTCTTTCAGGGCTTTAATGTTTCTGCCTCAAAAAGTTGGTTTTGTTCTTGTGATCAAGGACTTTTATGTCTGGAAGTAATTTGGTTGATTTTGGTTAACCTTGCTTTTTTGAAAATCTTTGATGTGACTTTTTTTTTTATATCAGATATGCTGTAAACATCACAAAACTCCCAAAGGATATTTCTAGATTTCATTTAGTTTCCTTGAAGTATTCTTCAAATTTCTTGAATGATAATGGAACGAAGTAGCCTGTCTTTCTACAAAGTGAACATGTGGAAGAATGCTATATAGCTGCATCTCACTCAAGTAGTTTCCTAGACAAGGTCTTGAAATTTGCACACCTGAAGAAGTTTTTGATGTAGTTTATACTTTTAACTTGTTCTTGTTAACTGTTGGATGTTTACTGTTCACCAAGGCTCCAAAGACACCGCTGCAGAAGAGCATGGATCTCTTAGGAAAACAGCTTTCTTTGTATTCCTTTGGTATAATAGGTAAGAAAATCTATGCAAACAGCTACAAATTACTTTGTGACTGAAACTGACCTATGGGCCTTTAAAGCCTGAGGGACTTGATCTTTCTGGATATTATGACATCTAATTGTATTCTCCACTGTTTAATGAGTTTATGCAAGTAATCATCTGAAGATTACTAATGTAATGTAAGTTTCATCATAAGGGTGTTTGCTTGCTTCTTCCTACAAACATGATTTTGTGTCTTCTAAATGCTTCCTTTCAAATTGCGGCATGTCTTGTATTCTAATTCAAGGTGTGCAGAAGTGAGTACCTCACTGCAGGTATGATTGGGCTACTTGACTGCCAAAACCTTTCTTCATCTTTGTCATGATAATGGAGGCGTGTTCAACAGTGAAGGAAATAACAGATTTTTATAAGCAGCGCAGTGATAAGCTTGGTTGAGTTCTTTTTCCTGTTAGGCTACTGTATGTGGTGGTTTTGTATTTATTATGACAACTCCTTTGTTTATAGGAGTTATTATGCTGGTTGGCTGGTTGCAAGGAAAACACATCCTTGATATGTTCACAATTGGCGTGAGGTAAGATTTTTGTTTTTAAAAAGTGTAGATCATGTATTACAGGAAGTGTTTGAAAGCTATAGATGTAGATTGTAATGTGCATCCACACAGATTCTGTTTTTAAGTTTAGGTAAGTAATACAGGGTGGGAATGGACTTTATTAGCTTGCTTTTCTGCAGCACAATAATGTTTAGTGATACGGTAACTATTTGTCCATCTCCTCATATTGTGTACATGTGTGGTGATTTCAGCGTCATTGAAACATTTGTAAACAGACAATAAATAGTGACAGAAATTCAAATTGTACAACTGAGTAACAAAATACAGTTTTATAAATGATGAAGTGAATGCAAGCCTTGTGTCATGTACTTCTTTAGTTAATTTTTAGCACGTTATGGAAACTTAATTCTGAGATGATGTCTGCTCAGAATTAGCACAGTTTATGTGCTCTAATTCTCTTCTCTCAGAAAAGTTGCTGAGTTGCTAATTACCCGGATGGTGCATAGGGCAGAAGAGTTTCTTTAAATAACAAAAAGCATTTATTTAAATGGCAGGATCTATGGAGATTTAAGTGTTAAGGTCAACGAGAACTGCAACTTCAAGCATTGTATGAAATATTGTGATCTCATTTACACTACTGTCAACTATTTTTATTTTTTTAATGAAATTCTGTGCTATTCCAACACTTAGCATGCTGCCATAGCATGATCTGGAAGTGATAGCTGTGGATCACCGGTCACTACAAGTGGTGATGTTTTCCAGTCCTTTCCAGTGGTGACCACACTGACTCTTCACAGCCTGGGCTGCTTTTCAGAAAACTAGTTTTCCATATCCAAAACAAATGTACAATTTATTTCCCCAAACTATGTTTGCTTGAGTCAGTGTCTAAACCATTGCATGTTGTTACTGTCTTCAAACTGGGTCTTAATGAGTGGTATACAATTAGAATCAAGTGACAGCTTGTTCCTTTCGCTTTTAACTTCCATTAACAGATAGCTATAGAAGCACCATTCTCAGATGTGAATACATCATTACAATGTGTTAATGTGTGACATTCTAAGACGAGATATTTGTGTATTTGTTTTCATTTCAGTTTGGCTGTAGCTGCAATTCCTGAAGGACTCCCAATTGTAGTGACAGTGACGCTGGCCCTTGGTGTGATGAGAATGGTGAAGAAACGGGCTATCGTAAAGAAACTGCCTATTGTTGAAACTTTAGGTATGACAAGACTAATTCAGATGTAGTATTTTGATATAAATCATAGGAAATCAGATAGAATGTTAATGGCCAATGGTAAAAATAAAGTAGGTATTCTTATTTGCTGGCAGTATGGTGGTATCATGTCTCAACTGAGTGCCTTGTACACGAGTTGTTAAAATTCAAGTCTGTGCTTTTGTGCGCCCTATAACCACTCCGTTTTTTAATTGCGACTGTCGGTCTGTTGATTAATTGTGTGTCACACTAATGATGTGCAATACTCAAACCTGCAGGTGTAATTAGATGTATGGAGTGCTCTTAGTTCACAGTAGCACAGTGAAAATATTTTAGCGGAAGCATTTTTAGTTTGCTTAAAAGATGTTCTTGTCAAATAACAGACTTGGGAAATGTTTTTTAAACCAACTTCTTGGCATAAGTTTGGAGATGTTACTGACAGCTGGAAACAAATCCAAGTTTGGATATTAGAAAGGATGTTATAATAATGCACCTTAAGGTTGTTATACTGTTCATGCTAAAACTTAAGCTTTCATCTTTTAAAATGATTTTTAAAATACTTTGTGTGTGGCCTCAGACGTGAAATGTAATACATAGGACATGGAAAAGAAATGCAAGTAGTATTTTAGGCAGTTCTGCTGCATTTTAATTTCTCCTTTGAAGACTGGAAATACTTTTTTTCCTAAAGCCTTACCAGAGTTTTCATTAGTGTTGCAAGGCTTTTTGTGGCTTTTGCAATTCTAGCTATTGGGTCCAGGAATGCCAAAACCCTGCAACACTCTTTCAGAATACTTTTCCCAAGTTAAAACAGCATGTATGCATTTCCATATTTCTGTAATCATTTTTGATCTCATTAAAAATTGCTGCTTTAGTAGTAAGTCACACTTTACCTGGTAAAGAATGCTGCTAGGAGTCTCAGTTGAGATTTCAGTAATGGTTTGAGATGCACTGGAGGAAAATTAAGGAGGTAGTGAATGGAAACACTTGGGCAACTTGTGAATTCGGGATTTCAACTACCTTTTTTGATTTATCGGACAAACCTGTAAAGAACCTTGTACAGATACTCATAAATAGTTGAAAATTGCTTGTCTGTTGAATCACATCTCGTTTTTTCTTCACAGAGACAGCTGCAGTATTTCTAGAAATATGCATGCCTTGAATACCGCTGTTCTTGTTAGCTACTCACTTTATTCTAAACAGGCCTTGTCTTACAAGTGCTATTTGCTTATTTTAGGATGTTGCAATGTAATTTGTTCAGATAAAACTGGGACTCTGACAAAGAATGAGATGACAGTTACTCATATTTTTACTTCAGATGGGCAGCATGCTGAGGTATGTAGTGAGACTCTGTTAGACTTAAATTTTGTTTTTACTTCACTGTGTCTGTCAGCTGAAATACTCTTCATTATATATGAAGCATTAAGTAGGATAGAGTAAGTTTGTTGCATTAAATCTTAGTTCTTTGATTTCTGGCTAATTCTGTTCTTTTCGTTTAGTATTTCAGACTTGAAGCTGTATTATCTAAGCATTCCGTAGTTACAGAAGAGTTTAGGTTTTTTTGTCTAATGTGTAAGATTCTTAATCTCTTGATGGCTGTATGTCATAATGAAAGATGCTGAGATGCAGTACAGAGATTTAATGTTTTTCTTAGGCATGTTTTTTTTTTGCTGCAGGTGCATAAAAAATTTAAATGTTAAGAATGTTTAAAGTAGGAGGAGTATCCAGATTTGGGCTAAAAGACAGTGTATTGTGTAAACCCTTCAAAATGAGTGTACTGTTATAATTGCGTTTTGATAATGAGTGGAGTTTAAAGTAGGAAGAGGACGTGAAGCAGTGACTGAGGTGGAGCAGTCACCACGAAGGCTGAAGTGAATGCCCAAAAGGGAACCAGAAGTGGTAGGAATGGAAAAGCAGCAGGGGATGCAATTGTATGTGGTTTCATGAAAGTGTGTTTCAAATAAGTTCTTAAATTTCCAAACTCCTCATGCTTAGGGTTTTATTCATGTTGTAGTTAATGGGGGGGCCTTGTCATTAACTTTTTTGAGAATAAATACTGGATATTTTTTATTCTTTGTGTTACCTATATTTGCTTGGTACTTAGTTTCCATTCCTAATTACAGCATTCCTACAAATTTTTCTTTTCCTTATTCCTAGCATAATTTGTTTATACCGATATTTAATTGGCTCCTTTTCCATATTCTCTTACCCTTAGGAAATAGCTGTTATATATATTACCTGTTAATGCTGTAGACCTGGGGACTTTAGGATTCTAGTTGGATGCCTACATTTTATGCATTCAAAATACAGTTTTTCTGCTTTTAACACTTCTCAAATCTCAGCTGAGAGGCCATTCAAGTATGATTTTCTTCTTTCTGCATGAAAGTAGGACTCAGCTGTGTACATCCATTCCCCTGCAGGGGTATGCATTATTAAGCAGGGTAAGGGAGAGTAGGAGGGAAGAATTAGAAAGCAGAAGAAAGAAGGAGGAGGAAAAAAACCATGTCCTAATTGAGTAAGGAGACAACATACACTGCATTTATTTATGCTAAGGAACAAAATTGCTGCATTTTTGAAAATTAACATCCAGTGTATTTCATGGAAGAATTCAGTTGCCCTCAGAATTTTTTTCCCTGATCTAGTGCCTGCTACATTAGGAGACTTCATATTCATTAAAATCCATCATTGTGAATGGCCTCGCTTTTAGTTTTCTGTATTTCATAGTGAAAATCTGAGATTAATGTAATTTTCACTGGCTTCAGAAACTGTTTTATGAACTGCCTTTGGCTCTTTGTCTTACAGGTTACCGGGGTAGGTTATAACAGGTTTGGAGATGTGATGCTTGATGGTGAAGTTGTTCATGGTTATAACAACCCATCCATTAGCAAAATCGTTGAGGTGAGATCCTGACACAAAGAGGTGAATTTTAGTTGATGATAGAGTAAGAGTTGTACACAACTTTTACACTGTGTTGTGTTTTCTCCCCATTTCTTTGTCGTCTTTTAGGCTGGCTGTGTCTGCAATGATGCTCTGATAAGAAACAACACCTTAATGGGGAAGCCAACAGAAGGGGCCTTAATTGCACTGGCAATGAAGGTGGGTGTTTGGTAATTTTTGATTCGTGGTAGGTAAATGTGTTTTTTTCCTAATTTTCCCTTCATTTTTTGACTCCTAGATTTGCATTACAATTGCTTATCTCCCGTGCTGCTTATCTGATGGAAATCTTTGGGCATTCTGAAAGAAAATAGGAAGTTGTTAAGTTATTTGGAACTGAAGTAAAATCTCTGTCATCTTTTTGCATGGAGTACTGTCATTTTGCCCACCAGAGGCTAATTTACCTGTTGAGTGTTGATTGTGCTGTCTCTTTCCCAGCTCTCATCGGGAGCAGTAAGAACCTGATGAGGGACACATTGGTGTCTGTAGTATTTACAGTGCTTTTAAGTGCTGGGAACAAGTAGTTTGAATAGTGAATGCTGGTTAAATGTAATTTTTATGCTGTGACACATGCTGTAGCTTCTCGGAAGTGTAGCAAGACATTTTAGTAGTTGTTTTTTTTTTTTCTGTGATGGTGAATAAACTCAAGAACCTTCAAATGTGAGTACATTCCAGTTGTTTTCTCCCCATGTAACTGAGGACTGGGATTTATCACCTTGCTGAGATTCATTCCAAGTCTCCAGTCTTTGACTGGAAAGGACTAAAGAGATGTTGTTATGGCAAGACCCTAAAGAAACAGAGAAGAAGAGAGGTCTTTCACATCTGTTGCTGGAAGGGGCAGTAGTGAAAGAGTTGTGAAGCTCTGTAAATACTGAGAATGGCTTGTGGCAGGTGGTCACTTTAATCAGCACTCAGACTTGGTTAAGGCTAGAGCACGGAATTCTGTGAGCTGCATTTTGTGGGATGAAGGAAATGCATTTTGTCTGAGGTCTTTGTGGTTAGTTTCCCTTTAAATGTTTGGAGGATATTGGTGATAATTTCTGAAAAATCCTTTCAGATTGGGTCATTTGAACTTTAAATGACTCTCCTGCCTCCTCCCATCTCAGCTACAGCCTTACATAATAATTTTCTAGATCCTTCTAGCAGAGAAATTATATAGATATAAAAAAAAAATGCACTGCTGTTTTAGATATGTTTTGTGAAACACATAATCTACAAGGTATTTCAAAGTCCTTGATTCAAAGAAAGTCTATAGACTGAAATGTTCTAACACGCTGAAGCCTGAAGGAAGCTACTGGATTCATTGAGGGCTTGTTTTTCAGAAGTTTGTCTAACAAGAGCATTGCAACTTTGGAGACAAAAGTGATTTTTTTTTAACTGATTGTTAACTAACAAGCCAAAACAAAATACTTAGCTATTTGGAAAAGAAAGGTTATGGTGCTTTTTCTATTTTATGCAGATGGGTTTAGACGGGCTCCAGGAGGACTATATAAGGAAGGCTGAATATCCCTTCAGCTCAGAGCAGAAATGGATGGCAGTTAAATGTGTTCACAGAACACAGCAGGTAAACTGGATTCATAGCTTCCTTGCACGCTGGCTCTGTAGAACCATTATGTACCCTATTTAACGTCCTCATTTTTCACTTGAGAGATTGTGGCAAGCTGATAATAATGCACAGTCCTGGGAATATGGTTTGATTATCTAGTTTCAGTTTCAAGCTCCAAAATGGAGAATAAGAAAGCCAAGAAATTCTTTCCATAAAAGGTGTACTGAGAAATAATGCTAAGTATTTTGATATCTGAGACTTTGAATGTATCTGGCTTTTCTTCCTTCTCTGCACTCATCAAATATTTAAAGCAAGTCTGTCAAAATTCTGCTGTTTCTGTTAGATAAAGAATTAAGAACAGGAAGAAATATGTAGGTGTTGAATAATCAAGAATTTATTTTGCTTGAAAACACAGGTTTTCTGGTTTTAATGGCATTAGTACATTAATTCCTCAGTGTTCACAGATTTTATTTATGTTAGCAGTGTTCTGGATTATCAATATAAGCCATTCTTTGACCACTTTTTCCATCTTCTTGTGCTTTCACATATGTACGTGTGTTCATATTTCATTTAGACCAGTCCGAATGCTTTTGTTAACAATATTGACATAATGACTGCCAATCTGATAACTGGAGTCTTCTAGATAATATGTTCAATGACAGATCTTAGTTTGGATTTATGGAAAATTTCATAGTATTTCTGACCAAAAAAGGGCTTCAACAGCATAAAGTATTGCAGTAAAATCCATGCTTTGGAAGCTATGCATTTGGCCCTTTTTCTCTGTACAGAAGATGAGGTTGTATAATCCTTGTCTGTACAGAAAGTAGTGAACAGGAATTGCTAGATTATTTTTTTTTCTAGATGATTTACTGGGTCTGTTGTGTTTTGGTATTAGCATTTTTAAACGGTTGTTGAAAATGGATACAATTTAAAAAGGAGCATAAATTATTTGAAGGCTAGGAAAATGCAGTGGAATTAGAGCTGTGTCAGTTAAGCCTATCAGAAAAATTGAGCTGTCTTGACTACTGTGCAAAAACACCTTCAAAGGGAGAAAATAACTGTATTAAAAGGGCCTTTATAGCACAACAGGGAACAGAAGATGAGAATCAGTGATTGGAAATTGAGCTGAGGCAGCAATTCTTAATGGAGAAGGGAGGAAGGGAAACGATGAGTTGATTTAATGTTGGAATAAGTGTTCAAGGTAGGTAGTGAATTTGCAGTCCCTTTGTACCACCAAGGCTAGTTTGCTTTCTGGAAAATGCTTGAGTTATTTGTGGTACAGGGATGCAGGTGATATACTTAATGACCTGTGGAGAAAGACAGATGGTTGGGTGATGAGCTAGAGGTCTTCCAGGTCTAATGTACTGTGTAGGTTTCGATGCTGTCCTTTGAATGGCCTCTTTGGTTTAAAAACTGTGACCCCACAATATCTCACGTGAATGATGTCTACTGAAATAATAAGATATTGATTATTAGCTTAACTATTTTGGCTTTAACACTCTTAAACATATGCTTTATACAGATACTTCAAACAACAGGTTTTTTGAGTTCAGAAGTGTAACTTTCATTTGCATTATACGTTCTGAAGACTTTTCAGAAAAGTATAGATAAAACATTCTTACAGATGTGTATGTACTTGTGTGTGTATGTATTTATATATGCATGCATACATACATGCTTACACATTTTCTATTTTAGGACAAACCAGAGGTTTGCTTTATGAAAGGTGCTTATGAACAAGTCATTAAGTATTGTACATCATATAACTGTAAGGGGCAGACCCTGCCTCTTGTTCAGCAACAGAGAGAGCAATACCAGCAAGAGAAGTCATCTATGGGCTCTGCAGGGCTGAGGGGTAAGCGTGTTTCCATGTCTCAAGATAATTGTTTTTTAAAATGGTACTGTTTGCTTGTTAAAATTAAAATAGAATGCAGATACAAGATTTTCTTTTGTTGTTAAAGATGTGCCACTGAGTTGGTTAGTTTTTCATTAAAATGGAGAAGTGGAATGCACGTGATGTACTTAAAGCCTGCATAATAAGATTGATTAAATTCCAGCAGGTGAGAAAAGGCACTGCTGGTTGCAACTGTAACAACTGAAAAACACATTGCCACTTGGCATCTTCCATATCTCATTATAGATTTTTTTAACTTATTTTTAATATGAATGTGTTCATTTTTTTTCTTTGACTCCTGGCACCTTTGTGAGTTAGGCTGGCGTAAGTGATGGATTGCGAGTCAGAAGGTGCCATTAAGATTACATTTTATATTAGCAGACTGTTAGATTTTAAAATATAGCTGCAAGTATTTTTCAGAAGGTGATTGATTGGAAGTGGTTGTGGGCAAACATTATACAGGACGCCATAGCTGTCTGTCTTTGGTTTCTGTGAAGAGACCTGCAGGTTGTTAAGTCCATTCAGATGCTTTAAATGTGAAAGTATCTTTGAATTAAGATTCCTACTGTAAAAAAGGCATTCCAGAAAATATTTAGCACGTAGTCAATAAAATGTGCCTCTATTTAAAAAAGAAAATGTATTTTTATTTTCTGTGTTTTTTGTTGTTAACTGATCTTCCTTTGTCCTCTTGTATAAAAGACCATGCATGTACACAGAAACCACAAAGCTAGTGCCTTTTTCCTCTCCCTGTAGTGGAAGCAAAAACGTTTTATCCTGTGAATAAATGTGAAAGATTTCTTGAAGACACGAAAAACCTGTGTTTGATAAAGACTTCTGTGTACTTCTTTTCTTATAAAGAGCCTATTCTGAAATCTTAAGACAACAGACATTGCTACCAGTGAAATAGCAATCCCCATCTTTTGTTTTATTCTAACTTACATGTTCAATTAGGTGTCATTTCTAAACATCTGCTTTTGTTGGGTTAATTTCAAGTGGAATACTCAGATGAATGAAGCTACTCATAAAGGTTTTCAGTGCTGAGGCCTTTGGATAATATGTGCTATTTCGTTTTCGTTTTGGAAAACAAATATTAGTTGTTTTAAATGTTGCTGGAAATGTTATTTTCAAAACCTAACACGTTTTTTTCTTTGTCTCCTGAAAGTTCTAGCTTTGGCTTCCGGTCCTGAGTTAGGACAGATGACTTTTCTGGGGCTTGTGGGAATAATTGATCCTCCACGGACTGGTGTAAAAGAAGCCGTTACTACACTTATTATGTCGGGAGTTGCAATAAAAATGATTACGGGAGATTCACAGGAGACTGCAGTTGCCATTGGTATGAATAGTCCACTACTTCTCATTTTTCACTTGTTTTCTGTGTTGGCAGTGCCTAGCTAATAGGTATGAAATATGGTTATTAAGTTTTTAATATTTGTCACTTCTGTATACTGCCTTAACACATGACACAGTGAAATTAGAATAGAACTAGTCAGAAGTGATACTTCCATTCCTGCTTAAATTGTTGCTTTTCTTATTTGGTAATGTGTGGCTCTTTGCTATTTTAAACTACGTGTATTTTTTTCTTACTGCATTCTGTTGTAACGTGCCTGATTTCTGATTCTTACCAGCACCACCCTCCCTTCCATCAGCATTGGATGACTGTCTTATAGTAACAGGGAGAAACTAAAATAGTTGCTGACAATATTTAGGATGAATTTTGTGCTTCAGTGCTTTCCCAATCCAGTTTTGTCCATGCGACTAAGTTTGAAGTTCAAGTATTGTTTGTAAATATTTAAACTAAATCAATATTTAAACAAACTTATCTTATTTTTGTAATATAATATGCTAGCCAGAATATAGATCCCTTTTGTAGAGGACAATGGTGGAAAAAGTTGAATGTGCACATAGAAGTACACCCTGAAATTAGCAGTACTTTAACAGCTGTAGTTTCGCATCTGAGAGTTGTGCACATCCGCATCTCATTTCTCATCTTCTGTCCTGTTACTTTTGAATTGTAAATTCTTTGGGGAGGAGTGGGCTCATGTTTAGGTTGTGCGTGACACAGTGAGATACACACCTTGGCCTAAAAATTGTAAAGGAAATAAATACCTGATTAGAACAGACTTTGTAGCGTGCAGGTGTTTCTCAAGAGTTCACCTAATTTACTTCAGTATACTGAATCAGTAGTGTTAGGATGCTATGCTGTGGACATTTCAAATCTGAAATGCTGCAGAAAATAATAGTTTTAAAGAGTAAATGGCTGCTTAATGTTTGCTTGTTATAAGTGCTAGTTATTATAATACCTCTTTTATTATCTGTTTCCAGCTAGTCGACTAGGATTATATTCCAAAAATTCGCAGGCAATCTCTGGAGAAGAAATAGATGATCTGGATATCCAGCAGCTTTCTCAAATAACACCCAAGGTCTGTAGTAATATACAATTCACTGAAATGCAGTAAAGGATATATTTTGTATTCAGAAATGCTTTTATCTGTGGAAAGATGAAATGTAACTTTTGAGGTGCCAGTAATAAAAGCAGGAGATACAGTAAATTACCAGAGGCTTTTAGTACTGAATATGGAAGCTGTCCCAGATCAAACAAATCTTTGTTTGACCTAAGATTGTACTAAGATTCATGGGATTATCTTTTTAGTGAGTGCAATCTTTATTTCTTTTGTCTCTCTTAATGATTCAGGTTCTTGGGTTTTTTTGGTTTGTTTTTTAAACCTTTTGCCACCAATATTGGAACTTCCATTTTGCTACCTTTCAGTGAGCATCATCTTATTTTTATATTGTTAGACCATTTTGTTTCTCTGTGTAAATATAACTAAATACATATAACTTTAGTTATATTCATTATATTTAACTTTACAGTTTTCTTGTTCCGACAACCTATCCTTTTGTAATTCATAAGAAGAGCTGTCTGAATCTTTAATGATTTGTGATTGATCTGAGGCCACTGGTTAAGAATTTTGAGAGATCTATTTGTTATGTTGACTGCTTCAATACCTTTTAATTTTTAGGTAACTAAGTGCATTAACTAGTGTCATCATTGTAAATGTATAGTCACAATCAAATGTAATTGAGCTTCATGCTTGTCCCTGTTGCAAAATTTATACATCAAAATTCTGCTTAGTTTGCAAAATTAGACTGCAGCATGTTTTAGTGATGTAACTAAGCCAAGAGACAATACAATTAAGAAATACGTCTATGATGTGAACACATGAACTGGAAAGCTTTGTGTCTTGGTGACTCACCAAAAAAAAACCCACCCTTTATTTGGTAATACTTGTTCTTGCAGGCTGTTTACATTAAATAACAAGAAAAAGCAACAAAATTACTTTGTGCACCTTTGACCTGAGACCCAGTTTGTTTTCTAGCATGCATTTAAAATCTTGCTAGGAGTTGAGTAAAATCAACCAATAAAGTACAGTCTAATGAGTCTGCTGAGAAGTCTAACTTCAGTGTGGAACTTGTTTGAAAACTGAATTCCTCTTACTCAAATTAATTTACAGAGTAGACGAGAGATAGAAGAAATTATTTTTCAGTATTTTTTCTAAGCTAGAATTTTCATTAATTAGCCTTAAAACTTCAATGTGTTAATGCTATGCTATATAAAATAGTAAAATTAAAATTTCCTGAGTTGCTTGCTGTTTGTTGTCTTCATGAATTTAGTCAAGAAGGTCAGTAGCAAGCCATTGTATCTGTTGCTTCGTTATTTCAGAGGATTTTAAAATTGCATATTCTATCTTGAAATGAGTAGCACCAACTTGGTTTACCTTTAAGTCTTCTCTTAAATTGATTTCACTGTAGTGAAAACACATTTAACTGATGCTTCAACCTCAAAATAAATGAGAGCATAGTTGGCCTTAGTGTCTTTAGCTTTATAGTATCCTGAAAAGTTCTTGAAATTTCTCAGATTTTCTCTTCTCCTTCATTGTGCTTTTAACAGGTTGCAGTATTTTACAGAGCCAGTCCTCGACATAAATTAAAAATTATAAAGGTATGTCTCACTGGACAGTGACTGTGGGTACTATTTGTAGTGCGCATACTTCAAGTATGATGTGCTGCAGAGCATCTGGATGAAACCAGAGATGAAAGTGAAGTATATTTGAAAATAGTACTTGAAAAAAATATGTAATGTCCACAAGGGCTGTGCAACTGCTGGTAGGCAGCATCAGTTTGTTGTATGTTGGGAGCTGGGAGTTTGAGATTTTGTCGCATTGCAGTTGAATTGACTAAGACCTTGAGAGAGCCATATTTCTGCTACTTCTGAGAAGCAGAAATAAAGCAATAAAACAGCATGAATTTCAAGTCATGTCTGAGGTAATGCTTCCATTCAGAAGCTAAAAAACAAAGCTAACAAAGAGGGATGTGCTTTTCCAGTTGTTCTAGTTCTTATATTGATTAACAACAAAGAGAATGAAGTCGAATATTACAAGACAGTTGGAATGTTTTGAGAATTACGAAAGGGTCATAACATTAAGATGCTATATACCCTAGCTTTAAAACCTAGACGAAATACATGAACTAAAATTTAATGTAGAATCCTGTATAAAAGATTAGTTAGGATATGAACAGTTGCATTTTTTCAGGATTTTTATACTGGTATAATAACACATTTTGGGGGAAAGTCACAAACCGCTGTATTTAGAACAATTGTATAGGATGGGTTATTCCAATCTCTGATTTACGTTCTTTTCCCTTTCTTTAGTCCCTGCAAAATAATGGTGCAGTAGTAGCAATGACAGGAGATGGAGTGAATGATGCTGTTGCTCTGAAGGCTGCAGATATTGGTGTAGCAATGGGACAAACCGGAACAGACGTTTGTAAAGAGGCAGCAGATATGATCCTTGTGGATGATGATTTTCAGACAATAATGTAGGTGACATTTATATCGATACATTCTGCTGTATAGTTTTAAAGAAACATTGCCTGACTAATGAAAGGAAGAAGGTTTTTTGCAGCAGAGTACACTTGGCCTAGCTATTAGAAATCACGTCCTTACTGTTATTGTGATTGTGTTAGGCAAATTGCAACATGTACTAGAGGGTGAAAAATATGGTCTGTACATATTTTATTCTGGCGCAGTAAGAATACACGGTCTTCTGAACTCATTCTCTATTTCTCTGGTTTTTGGAAAAGTGTGAGTTGTTGTTTATTTTTATTTTTTAATTTTCTACCTTGATTCTAGAGGCAGCATCAGTGATGATGTGAGTCTTAAAAGAAAAGGAGGAAATTTTTCTACTGACATTTCATTTTGAAAGTTTAGTTAAACAGCCAGAGTAAGAACCATTGTAACTGATCTTACAGTAAAGTACAATGTCTGTCAAGAACCTTAACTTCACTCTTTTCTTGACACTTGTATTTGTGCTTTATTAATAGAAATTACACGCTTTTTTGGTTTGTTTTAATGTTTGCTGCAGTAGTCTCTAGTGGTATGATCTTTGTTTTTAATTACAGGTCTGCCATTGAAGAGGGTAAAGGAATCTATAATAACATAAAAAATTTTGTTAGATTTCAACTGAGCACGTAAGTCTGAAACATTGTTGGCAATTCTGGAAGGTTCTAACTACATTGTGATTGAATCAAAGCTTCACAAAGCAAATGTATAAACTCATGAACATTTTAGATTTCACGTGCTGATAGACTGTACTAGAATCACTGTACACTAGTATCAGTGGTCATAATTGCAAAAGAATTTTAGGATTGAATTTTTAGTATTTTGTACTTGGTGGTTTGTTTCATTTTTAAAGTTCAGAAAATAATGCTATAAGCAGTCCTCTATCAGTTTTTCCTGTTAAGATGTGAAAAGTCAGTAAATGAGAGGATGCACAGAAGAAAGATAGTGCTACCCTAGAGTTCTTTAAAGGAGAGGTGGGTAGTCATTCCCTCCTTAACCAGAACTGGTATATCAAATGGAGGAAGCAAGTGAAACAGGAGGTCAGTTCTTCTGTAATCCTGGTTTTCGGGATGAGTTAGTTATGTGAAACTGGCTTTCTTGCCTATAAAGATCCCTATGCATTTGTGGTACTAACTAAATTATCCAGATGTAAGATAGAAGACAAGAGTTTGTTAAGCATCAGTTTTAAAAATGTTGTGAGTCTATCTTACTGAATCTGAATTCAGGAGTGTGTTTTCTTCGCTGTGTTGTTAACGTACTTTTTTGAAGATATTTTGGAGTGGTTGAGTAAAGTAGCAGAAATTAAAAACAAAAACAAAACAAAAATCCCACAGGATGTGTGGGAATGGCACAGAGCTGTGCCAGAGGAGGCTCAGACTGGACATGGGAGAAAATTTCTTCACCTTGAGGGTGGACAAACACTCAAACAGGTTTCTCATCAAGGTGGTTGATGCCTCATGCCTGTCATTGTCCAAATGCCTCTTGAACACTGCCCTCAATAACATGCCCTAGCTGTTGGTTGGCCCTAAGTTGATCAAGCAGTTGGACTTGGATGGTCTTTGTAAGTCCCTTCAAATTGTTCCATTCTATTCTATTCTGACCTTTTAAAGTTACGGTTATGTCAGTCATGATTGAAGTTGTCAAAATCTATATCTGCTCTTAAATACATGAAGTTTTGCTTACAAAGCAGTTATCAGTGTATCTTCAGAAATGTTCCATGCTGACAGTTATAAAAATGGATTCTTTCAACAGGAGTATAGCAGCATTGACTTTAATCTCACTGGCTACATTAATGAACTTTCCTAATCCTCTCAATGCCATGCAGATCTTATGGATCAATATTATTATGGATGGGCCTCCAGCTCAAAGGTAAGTAATTGCTTACCTTTACTTTAAATTCTGTTAGAGATTTGTAGTCCAATTATTTCCACAAAGAAGAGGGTTGCTTGTAAAAGAAACTCTGTGAAGTGTTAAACTTCAGTGATGTGTTTCTGAAACAGAGTAAACTTTTTCTTTGTATTACAATGTTTGCAGTATAATTCTGCATTCATTCATTTGCCTTGCTTTAGTATCCAGCGGTGGTTGTTTGGGGAGCAGCACGGTACCTAAAGATCCACAGCATGCAAGATTCTGGCTTCCATCCAGAGTCTTCCTCTGTCCTTTCTGTACTGTGGGTAGATGGTAGAGGGAGAGGTGAAAGGGAACTAGCAGTAGAATTCCTTAGTTATCAAGGTAGCAGAAGTGGTGGATTTTACTAATACTGCAGATTCTTTAAAAATTGTTGTTTACTAATTCTGATGCTGTCTGATATGTACCACATACTTCTGGACTCTGAAACTGCAGTATTGGAATGTTACCTGTTACTGGTACTTATAACTCAGTGCTTTGAAGGTGAAAATAACAGATGCTTACTTAAATGAAGTGTTTCTTCGGCTGTAGAGAGAAGATTCAAATCTGTTTTTTCCCACATGTGATATCTAGTCATTTTGTAGAAGCAATAAATTATTGTGATGATAAAAATCTGAGATACTTCTTTAATTTTAAGCCTTGGGGTGGAGCCTGTGGATAAAGATGTTATTCAGAAGCCTCCAAGAAATGTGAAGGATAGCATTTTGACCAAAAACCTGATTGTTAAAATACTGGTGTCATCAATAATTATTGTGTGTGGAACACTGTTTGTCTTCTGGAGAGAGGTATGACAAAAACACAGAACTTAAAGCAGTAGCAAGCATACTTAAGTCATTTTGATACTAGCAGTTGAAATTTGGAATTCAGAATTTGCATGAACTTAGTTGCAAGGTTTATCTATGCTTATTTAATAATAACTGAGATTAGAGAGGATCAATTTCAAAGCAGTGTTTTTAATACAGGCTTCTCCAGGTCCCAAATGTATTTGGAAAACCTTGGCCAATGGGAAGCAACTGGGAGAGGAAAAAAAAAAAAAGGCAAAAACTTATAGCCAGATTATTAGGAAACAGCTGTTTGCCTTTCTTTTCCCAGTGGAGAAGAAAGTTGAACTTTTAGCAGTACATCATAGCTTGGAACTGAAATTCTTATTGTATTAACATATAACAAGTTATACAATTTATATATGTATAAATTGTAATATGTTATATTGTATAAATCCTTACTATAATAACATTATGGGTGTGTAATTTCTGTTATGACTTCTTGAATGAGCTTGGAGCAAGCAGTTGGTTTTGCTTTTACATATTAGCTAGCAGAACTTGAATTATTGCAGTAATTGTATTTAGTTGTTGAAGTTTTGAATTAAAGCGTGCTAAAGCCATTTTATTTTTTTGTTGGCAGTTAAGAGACAATGTAATAACACCTAGAGATACAACCATGACCTTCACCTGTTTTGTATTTTTTGATATGTTCAATGCTTTGAGTTCTAGATCTCAGGTGAGTGATTAAAATTGCCATTTACAAGGTATTGACACCGGCAGTACTTCTTAGGAGGGTCTTGCTGTGTTTTCTTGCAGATATAGTTTACAAGTACTGCTAAGCTTCAGAGTTATAAAAATTAATAGGTAAAAGTGTTAGCTTCCTCAGTTTGTGATGCAGAGCTGTTTGCTAGTAATTCTGGTGTCCTGACAAGAGCAAGGAAACTTTTAATAAAAACTTGAAGTGTGATGCTCCCCTCTATTGCTATGTACACTTAGCTGGGTTTTTTCTTTCCTGAAAATCTTGTCGGTTCAGTAACTCTTTCAGAATCTGAAACTTGTTGAAGGCCTTTCAAAATTTGTAGCCTTAGGAAAGCTTAAGAAAAATTGCTTTAAGTATTCTTTCTGTTTAAATTTTTGTTTTAAGGAAGACAAGGTCTGAAATTTTGTGTTGAAGAAATTATGCATTACTACGTTTAATGTAATTTGCAGTCTGTTTTCTGATATGGATATCAGGGTTGACAAAAACACATCCTTCTAGTACAGTGGGCACCTTCTAATGCGTGGTACTTGTAGAGAAGTGAGCTCAATAAATTAATTCTTGACTGTGAAGGCAAGATTTGCACTCAGTTTACCATTTAATTATCCTCTCAAGAACTTGTTTTGGATTATCTTTAAGGTCAACAATTCAGCAGTGTGTTTTTACATTTTTATAAATGTCAAGATGAAAAAAGTTATGAATTATTTTCTTGTCTATACAATGAAAATTACATGTACAATGTAATATACTGTTTGTTTTACAGACAAAATCTGTGTTTGAGATTGGACTTTGCAGTAACAAAATGTTCTGCTATGCTGTCCTTGGATCTATAATGGGGCAGTTATTGGTCATTTACTTTCCTCCACTTCAGAAAGTTTTCCAAACAGAGAGCCTGAGTGTCTTGGGTAAGAAATGTTCCCTCTTAAAAACTGTACAGTAAGGATTAATTTGTAAAAGTGTTGGGTTATGGCTGTGGGCATGGTGTCTTAGGGACATGGTTTAGTGGTGGCCTTGGTCGTGTTAGGTTGATGGTTGCAGCTGATGATCTTAAGGGTCTTTTCCAACTTAAACATTCAGTGATTCTGTAAGAGCACTTTCTGTTTGCATACAGCAGGAAAACCAATCACGCTGATCCTTTTTAAGAGGGGGGGGAAATACCTTTAGATATTTTGTTTGGAAACCATGATTAAGTGCATATTGTACACAAAACAGGTGAGTGCATTCTTAGATTTCTGAAGTGCTTGTGTATTTTAGGAATTTTAGTGAGTACTGATGCAGGCAAAAAGGAAGCATAGACCTTGGAGACATTGATTTTTAAAGCGCTGTTAACCTTATTTAGCAAGACTTTTTATCTAAACAAATACCTAATTTAGAAATCTTTATTAATAAAAAGTATAAATTAACTGCCTTTCTGTAGGATAAAAAGGCATGAGGATTTTAAGAAACTATTTATATGAACTTGGTTGCATTAAGACTTACATTTATTGCTGCTGTGTATGTCCGGACCTGAAGATAAATGATTGCCAGGTTGGAACTAGATGAACTTAAAGGTCCCTTCCAATCCAAACCATTCTATCATTCTGTGTTTTTAGATAATTCTTTGTCTTTTTGTAGTAGTATCATTTCTGAGAATATCATTTCAGTATGAAGCTAATTATGTTGCTTAGTGTTCTTTGCTTTTCTAGGTATTAATAAGAGCAGAGTTATGAAATGCTTTAAGAGCTTGAAATAGTGTGCGTGTCCTTGTGATTTGTGCATGAAGTATGCACGCTAATTGTCTGCTTCTGCAGAATGGTTCTTGCTTCATTTCTGCTCGAATTACCCAGTAATAGGGAGGCAATTTGAAGGTCTTGTAAGTCATATTCCTTTGTCAGTCTGCCCTGAGCCTTAAATAGCAGTTTTAAAAAGGCTAATTATCTCTTCCAGATTTACTGTTTCTTCTGGGACTCACTTCCTCTGTATGCATAGTGACTGAGATCATAAAGAAGTTTGAAAGAAGCAAGGAAAAGATCCAGAAACATGGAAGTTCTTCTTCGTCAACTTCGTCTTTTCTTGATGTATGATGCATATTGCATTCTTTTGTTTGCAAACTTAGGGATTGCTGTCTAAAGATGTAGGAGAAAGCAAAACAATATTTGGAGGATTAAGAAGTCCTGAGGGCTTTTGACAAGTCCTTTGTTTCACTGGCTAATGATGAACATTGGTGTTTCAAGACTGTTTAGAATTTAACTTCCAGCTGTGGGAGTAACAAATGAAATTATGCAACTTTGGTAACATTTTTCCTCAAACCAATTTACTTTTGAGATTGAATGGGACTTTGTGTGTTTGGGGGGGGTTAATTTAAAGAAAGATCTAAGCCCAAGTCCCATTTTCTGCACTTAGAGATATAATTGTATAAAATTCTTCTCTTAGATATAAATATTTTAGTTTGTTTTTATTTAAAACATTGTACTATTTTACTTTTATGGTGGTGGGACTTTGCTACTAATACAAGGATTAAAAAAAAATATTTCAGAGGCATTCCACTGGGTTTAGTCTGTCACAAGAGTGCCATATTCTAGCTACTGTATTTATTTACTTTATCCTGCAATGTGTAAGCGGCTCAAGTACCTTGTGCTACAGTTCTTTTGTATCCAGAGTTTGGTTGGGTTTTTTTTGCACAGGATGTGACCGCTGTCGGATCACTGTTTTTCTTTTCTTTTTCTGTGATTGAAAAGCCTATACTGCAATTTGAAGTAAATGTTTGCTTTTCTTATAAGTGTGGTGTCTCTTTGCTTTGAAAGGAACTGGTATTTACACCAGACTGTCAGGCTTGTGATCGTTTTGGATACCTGCTTTGTTCCACATTTACTTTAGCTTGCAAATGCCAGATCACTTGAGTAATAAGACAGTACTAGTATTGAAGTATCTGACTTACAGTTATGTAGTATACTGAATTAGAAAGTGAACATTCTAATTCTCACTCTAATGGCAAAAAAAATCCCAGCCTTCTTTGAAATAAGCTTGTTTTTCCTTCTGCACCCCTCCTGTTCTGTTCCTTTTTTTTTTCCTTTTCCATCATTAAAATAAATAGCTTACTTTTAGAGTAACTTAAAATTTTCATCTTCAGAATGACTTTTTTTTAAATCAGAAAGTGTTATGGTAGATTGATGTCTCGATATGCTAAAAGTAATTTTTAATATGTGATAATGTCTGGATATTCAGATATTCACTGATTTAAAAAAAAAAAGTCATCTTTCTCAAAATAGACTTGCAACTGTTGTCATCGTTGGTTTAGAGGTGGACCAGTTATGCCCTGAGGAAATGCAAGGAACAGTCACCCAGTGAATCTTGAAAAGAGGATGTGCAAGAACGCAAGAGGGAGGTGAAGGCAGAATGCTCTATCTTTTGCTTGAACGCATGTGGATACACATCTTTCACACTGCAGTGAAAATTGTGTTTTGTGTTGGTATTGGCTCCGAGGCATGCTGTCACAAGATGGTCATCCTGTCAGTAAGGTTAATGAGAAGTTCTAAATGAGCAGTGGGATATTTTTGCACATTGCTTTGTGGCTTGCCCCAAGTGCTGTTCTCAAAATCTGGAAAGTTCATTGAAAATAAGGCAGATTGGAAAGCGTTGTCTGAATTTCCCTGTTGGTGGGTTATTTTACTTATTCTGTTCCCCCACACACACCCTTCCAGAGATTACCAGACTTTGTCAGGAACAGGAGGGTGGTAGATGGGAACTGAGTTCACATGCTGTGCAGGAACTGTATATAGCACTGTCTGCTGTGCACACAGAGTTCATCTATTGCTCTGGCTGACCATGGACCTGCTGAATGTGCACTTGTTACCTGGAATACCGATGTGCAGGAGATTTAATAGTGTAAGGGGAAAGACCGTAGTATATGACACTCACCTCTTCTACAGGACGTTAGGTGAACCACTGAGCTGATACGGGCTCAAACAAGGTGACCTCTGAGAAATGATCTCTTTAAGCACAATTTTTCTCATATCCAGCAGTTCTGCTTTTCAGAAGTTGAAAAGATTTATCCCTCTTCCTCCTGTTGAACTATTTCTGTCTTTGACAAGTGGGTCCGTATTACCAGAGTGTTCAGTATTTCAGTGCAATTTCAGAACATTTTAAAATCTCATTACTAAAATATTTAGAAGACTTTGAATTCCAGTAAAGTTGTAGTAAAAATTGTGATGATGTGTGCTGATGAAGAATCACTTGCACCAGCCTGGATTTTGAGAAAGTGCAGCAACTATGTTTTTCACCTAATAAGACTTCTTGTTGCTATTCTCCATGGGATTTGCCTACTTCGTGCTCTGCATTTGTTCTTGGAGTCCTGTAAATCCAAGTACATAGAGAAGTGCAGATAGTCATAAATGTATTGACTTAGAGAGAAATTGTTATTTGCTAGTCTTTAAACAAATTTTACGACGTACTCGTTTCCCAGCATAAGCCTCACATTCTGAATTACCTGTCAGTGTAGACAAGAAACAAAATTATAGTCCCTGAAGAACTATTAATTTTACCTTCTTAAAAGGTGAACTTATTTAAAGTGAATTATATTAAATTATGCCCAAGGCAGTTCTGCTGTGTTCCAGCAGAAGGTGAAACAGAAACAAGTAATTTATCTAGTAGTTCAATCTCACTATTTGTGAGACTGTAATTTGTTTGGACTGACTGTCTGAATTCCATTGCTGTTTTTTAGCTCTGTTCTTGGCCATAAGCAGCACGTTTGAGGTTTTCTTCAGAGCAATTGAGTCAACAGCAAGATCTGTCCTCAAAAATGGAGAGGCATTTCATGTAGTGTGAAAATAGGCAGCAACTAAGTAATTTTGTTGCTCTTATTAAAGCACGGAATTGAGAAATTTTCAGTTTAAACTAGTAAGAGCCTGTTACTGTTTCTGCTTGATTTTTCTCCCAAAAGAAGACTGAAAACCTATAATGACCCAAAGGAAACCGAAACAATTGAACTCTGAATAGTGATCTCAGAATCAGTAATTATTTTCTTCGCTGTACAGTATTGGTATTTCCAGCGAGATATATTTCATCCTGTCATGAAGAAAGAGCAGCTGAATTTTGCATTGAGAACACATTTCCAGCAGAGTAATTCTTAATCACCAAGTCAGCACTCCCAGAGGTAATCTCCAAATGCCTTGTGATCATAGCAGGTTTTTATCCAAAAAAAGGAAAAAAAAAGGAAAAAAAAACCCCAAAAAACAGAGCACTTGAGTTTATCCTAGTCTTTGGAACTAACTAATTCAAGATCATGTTTCTCAACAAGGCTCAAGAATTTGATCTCTGGCGTTTTTCCAACATGGGATGTAGAGTGGTTGAGATCTCTCTTCTTACAGCAACAAGAAAGTAAAATCAAGCATGCCTGTATTTTTTTTTTTTTTTAAGACTTACTGGAAATGGGACAATGTTTATAAAAACCACAAAGAACAAAAAGCTTGGGAATATGAAACACGTGAGATGATAATGATTCATAGGATGATTTGGATGAATAAGAATTGAAGTATTAGTTTCTAAAATCAAGAACTTTAATGTATCAACTTCCAGCTATTAAAGTCATGTGATGGAAATGCGTCTGTAGATGGCTGTAAACAGAAAGGTGTTGAGCTGTTCTGCTGACTTGATGTATGGTTGAGTGCGAGTGCCATCTGCTGGTAACCGGGAAAGTAACAGTTCTGTACTTGAAAGGTTGTTGGGTTGTGGGATTTTTCCCCAAATTTAGAATTTCTGAACTTTCAGCGAAGGTCAGCTTGTTTTAGCTTTTCTTCCTTAGCTAGAACCCTTCCTTGCTGTAGTTACACTTCGACTGAATGACAAACCAACTGTCATGTTTCTTCCAATTCAGTATGTCAATTATGTACAGTATTAAATATTAAAAATCCTGACACTGAAGTGGTAGTGTTGCAGTGTGGAATCAGGAACATGATGGTTATTGACTAGTGCTCTGTAAAACACTTTTTGCTTGATTGGGTTACTTAGAAATGGATGTGAAATAGCTTATTTGCCTTGTAGGATTATTGTCAGCAGTTTATTTACCTGTAGAATTACATAGTTCTTCAGTAAAGCCTCTGGGATAGTGGTCTCTGCTAATCTGTGTCACTGAGGTGGACAAGGACTTGATTATTACTAGCTTCTATGTCTGTTAACAGACAGTATAACTACCATGTCATCCTTTGTGACAGTAAAGATTATGTCACTTAGTTCTTCACAGAAAACTTTGTACTCAGTTCTTGGTGCTTAATAATTTTCAGCAGATTCATCATTGCTTGAAATTCTTTTCCCCTGGTAAAAGCACTTCTGATCAGAGCAAAAGCATATGTTGTCTTGGTTATTCTAAGCAGCTTGTTTTACTTTGTAATCTGTTGATGTGAGGTCATGCTACTTAAGTAATATTGGATGTCAGTTGCAAGAATGGTTAGGCAGGAGGGCAGGTCACCTGTGCCTTAATTCTCTTCTTCCTTCTCTAGAAGCAAAGCAAGTGCTCTTTTTCCAATAACAGAACCAGAGTGCTGTTCCGAAACACTGTTTAAATGGGCAGATGCAAGCTTCTCAGGTATAGATGACCTTCCAAGTAAAAACATATTTCTTAGAAGTCTTTCAGTCATCACACTTCCTAAGAAAACTCTGACATAAGCTGTGGAAAAAGTGTTTCAGTGCAGTGTCCTGCCTTTACAAGGAGGAGTGCTTTGGTTTGAAGGCATCTTTATTACTGTTGTCAATGGTTTATGTGACCAACTCTGTTGCTTTCAACATGGTTTTTAACAATCCATTGTATCATTCAGTGTTACCAGAAGTTGGTGCATGATAGGGGATATGATAAATCCACTCAATGCCATGATCTTTGGCCCAAGTATTTACAAGAGAATTTTTGAAATTAGTTCCATTATCTGACTCAATTCTTTCTGGAGTGCCATGTCGCCACAGGACTTCTTTCTCGAGGCCTAATATGGTGTTTCGAGCGGTAGCATGGGGTACTGGGAATGTTTCGAGCCACCCAGTGGTTGCCTCCACCATGGTAAGCACATAACTTTTACCGTCGCACTTCTTGGCAAGGTGATATAATCAACGTGCCACGCCTCCCCATATTTATACTTCTGCCATCGCCCTTCCCCCCAGAGAAGTTTCATCCTCTTGGTTTGTTTAATTGTGGCGCATGCGTCACAGTCATGAATAACCTGTGTAATAGTGTCCATAGTTAAGTCCACCCCTCGGTCTCTAGCCCACTTACACGTCACGTCTCTTCCTTGATGGCCAAAGATGTCATGGGCCCACTGAGCTAGAAACAGTTCACCCCCTTGTGTTGCCAGTCCAAGACTATTTGAGCCACCCTAATTTTGGCAGCTCCATCTACCTGTTGGTTATTTTGTTGTTCTTCAGTAGCCTGACTGTTGGGCACATGAGCATCTACATGGCACACCTTCAAAACCATATTCTTTATTTGGGCAGCAATGTCTTTCTACAGTTCAGCAGCCCAAATAGGTTTACCCCTTCGTTGCCAGTTATTTTGTTCCCACTGCTGTAACCACCCCCATAAGGCATTTGCCACCCTCCATGAGTCAGTATAGAGATAAAGCACTGGCCACCTCTCCTGTTTGGCAACATCTAAGGCCAGCTGGACAGCCTTTACCTCTGCAAATTGTCTTGATTCTCCTTTTCCTTTGGTGGCCTCTGCAACTTGTCATGTAGGGCTCCGCACAGCAGCTTTCCATCTGCGATGCTTCCCCGCAGTATGACATGATCCATCTGTGAACAGGGCAAATTTCATTTTCTGGTAATTTACTGTGTGGTGGGGCCTCTTTAGCACGTGATACCTCTTCTGCTGGTGATGTTCCAATCTTTTTGCCTTCAGGCCAGTCCATGATCGCTTCTAAGATCCCTGGATGACTGAGGTTCCCCATCCGAGCTTGTTGTGCAATCAACGCAACCCACTTACTCCAAGTGGCATCAGTAGCATGATGGGTGGAGGGAACCTTTCCCTTAAACATCCAGTTGAGCACCGGCAGTCGAGGGGCAAGAAGCAGCTGTGTTTCAGTTCTGATTACTGCAGAAGCAGCTCGAACCCCCTCATATGCGGCTAAGATCTCCTTCTCAGTTGGAGTGTAGCACTCTTCAGACCCCCCATATGCTCGACTCCAGAATCCCTGGGGTCAGCCTCAGTTCTGTCTTGAGGCTCTTTGCCACAGACTCTAAGTGGGACCTTTCTCTCCAGCAGCAGTGTAGGTGTGAGGGTAGGAGGGAGTTCCTTGTTTTCCTCACAGCCTAGTCTCTCTTTTAGTTTAAATGTGACAGCTGACATAAGCAGAAGCCAAGCTGAATTCTGGTAAACAATGATTAAATCATGATTTTCCTGAGTGTAAGTAGAGTGCTGAGTTCTGAAAAAACAAATGTAGATTTCATGCAGGAAGTGGCTGACAATTGTACACAACTATGCTGAATTAGCAGACCTGCTGTGATTTGCTACCATGTGATAGCTTTATGTGTGTAGATAGGCATTTAATTATTTCAATATAGTGGAAGGGGGAAAAAAACAGTTGCTTCTGCTGAAGCTTCTGAGTACTTCTGTACCTATCATGCTGCAAGCACAACTTCGTTTTCACTGATGACAGCTACCTCTCCCTAGAACTACAAATATTCTATCATCTGTGAAGACAGCATTTCTTAAATTGTCAATTTCAATTTTAATTTGATGTATAAGACTAATCATATAGCAGCATAGATAACTGTTTCTCAGATGCAAGCTTGAAAAGAGGATGTTTTCAAAGTTAGAAGCGTTCAGGAAAAAGGAGGGATAGTAAGCATTAAGTGTTCAGAAAAAGAAACGCTCTGAAATGCTGAAGTTCTTTACTCTTGTTTTCAGTTAGACGGCTACCTTTCAATCAACCAACCAACCAGTCCCCCCTCCCACACACACAGAAAACACAGACACCAAAACAATTTGTATGCAGCACCTCTTTTATAGGAGCTTTAGTTACAAAAATACTAAATCCTGGAGTGAGACTTTGTAAAAATATAAAAAAATATCAGGAACTTGTATGAAAACAGCCAAGCAAATTCCAATACAGTCGCATTTTAAATATAATTTCTTCTATCTCCATGGCATTAGAAATGATTTTAGGACTAATGTTCTCAGTTATCCATGCTAAGTGATGCAAACCTATTAACATCACATAAATGCTGATTTTCAGATACAGCACGTCTGATGGCCTTTGTCTTTTTAGATGCTTTTTTCTTTTTGCAGGACTCAGATTTGGCCTCTGTGGTCTTCTGAAAGAAGTCTGGAGATACAGTTGACATGACTGTATTCAACAGAACTTGATAAAGCTCAGTCATTTTTGGAGAAGAACTGAACAGATTTTCCACTGAAGGTGTTGACTTAAGCTCTTGATACAGTCCATGCACAAGCGTCCCACTGTACAGCCTGCTCAGAGGAAGAAGAGAATTCTCATTTGCTGTCAAACCTCAGCAGAAGTACAGAAACATGCAGCTTAGTGGGGAAAACAAACCAAACACCCCAAACCACATCCTACCTACATGCAGTATTCAACAGCAAACCCCTAAGAAATATCCTAATTAGATTTTTCTCCATATTCCTACCTTTAAAGAAAGGAGTCCAAAGCGTAGTAAAATTGGCCAAAGGAGATTATGACCCAGACAATCAAACAACACGTGACATCACTTCAGCAGGAGCTTATGTGGAAAGCAGACCTCTGAAACGTCCTTACCTAGCTAAGTCTGGCTCAGGGAGCGGACTGCAGAGGAGCTGGTTGAGATACAATGCCATCTCCAGACAGCACTGCCACTGGCAAAAGCCATGTGCGGCATCTAAATCAAAGTCTTTATTTTGCAGTTTCTCTTCCTTCCATTTTAGAAATTTGTTATAAGCAATACTGTTGTCTTCAGCGTGGAGAACTGTGAGATCTAGGTTATGAATAGAAAATAACGGACAAATAAATGTTCTGTGAACATACGAAAAGCATCTGCAATGTATAGGGCCTACAGACTACTAATGTTTAGTTGTATTTCTGGAAGTCTACCTAAATGTCTCAATGTTAAGACATACAATAGAGAAGAAAATGTGAGTCGTCAATATCCATATGAATCTGAAATGGTGAAAACAGTAAGTCTATCTGTCAGGTAAATTTTCTACACTGTTCTGGGAGTGAATCCGTTTGAAAAGATTGCCGTCTCATTCCACCCCACTCAAGAGTGGCAGCTGTTTTCAAGCAGCTTTTGTAGTTCAGAGCCTAAATCAATAGAATAACCCTGGCTTTCATCATCTGTGGCATCAAATCAAGGATTCTTCCTAAGAAAATGCCACCTTACCCCTAACATGTAGAAATATTACTGAAAGTACTAAGTAATCCCAGAAACTTTTTCACTGTAGCTGTGCATCCAAAATTGTATTCTCTGGAAACATACCTGGATCATTTGTTATCCTGTGCAGTTCTCCAGATACTATCATTAGAAGTAAAGCCTTTAAGTGATGCAAATTCACTTTTGGCTCCGAACAACGCGTCCAATAACAGGTTACAGCAACAGGGAGCTGTAAGTGGGCAGGGACAGATTCTAGCAAACTCATTTTCACTCCTAAAGTCTCCAGCAGAAGTAGCTGACGGCGTGACATAGGCACCTGAAAATAAGCAAAAGATTCTGAGGGAAAAAGATAGACATCATTTGTTGTGAGCCACTTCCAAAATGCAAATAAGATTGTTTAAACTAGCTAATACTTTGTGTTTTTAATTAAAATAAGAAGTTACTTAAGTGTCACAGATACTCTGAACAGGAAGTGTTTTTGAAATACTACCTCATCTTTAAAAACTGTAAGCTAAATGGTAGGGAGAAGGATAAAAGTCAATTTTCACAATTGCTTGAGGTCAGTTGGATTTTAATAGGTTTCAGAGTCTCCTACAAATCAGGTGATTTATGTTACATTCCTGTGTAAAAGTTGACTTACTTTGAAAATTTAGTAGGCGTTAAAGTTACCTTGGTATGGCAAATACGTCTGTGTAACTTCATGTATTTTAAAAGTGACCCTTTTTTGTGAGCTGTAATGGTGATGCTTGTTCTTGGTATGTCGAGAACACACTTACCTGTAATCACAGTGAAACCTTCAGTGTACAGTTTACCTTTCTCATTTGCAGCATATGAACTCATAGCACATTCCTTCTTTGCTGTGCTGTTTAACTTTTAAAATGCGGTGCTACAAGTGGCCTACGCGCAGAGCTCACTGCAGAACTGGAGCAAGCTGCTCAACTGCAACATGAGTGCTTTGTGAATCTGGATTGGGATGGTTTTGCTTATTGCTAGGCAGCAATCCCACATGTAGAAGGTAAACTGAAGCCAGTTTTGCCAAGTGTCATCTGAATACAGAGGAACACGTCTTCTTGTAACTTGCTGAATTGGTAATTTGTATATATTTAGTGAGGAGAGCTTTTATAACAACCAAAACTCAAATTCAGTAGAGTATACACTGCAAGACCACGTTTAGGTGTCAATAATGTTTCTGAAAATCCAAAACCATGACTTCACAGATGTTTGCATGCTGCTCATTCAAAGTAACAACAAACCCATACCACAGAAGAGACAGGCAAGGTTCTTATGTAGAACAGCCACCAGCTGGTGACGACAACACACAGGTATGCTGCTGTGGATCTCATGCCAGTGGACAGAGCACATGACTTAAATGTGTGGTATGGAAAGGCACAGATTGCATTTCCAAAAGTTTCAGAAACAGGTATGAGCCCTGGGTATTTCCCATTCCAAGGAAGAGTTTCAACCATTAGAAGTCTTAACCATGAAAATTTAAATATACAGCATTACTAATGCTGACTAGAACTAACCTAGTACAAACTTCCTTTGATTACAAGTTGTGTTTTTCAGGTGCTGTTCTGCTTGGCAAGGAGCAGGGAAGCATGTTTAGCAGGATGCACAGTTGTAGCAGGAGGAATTGCTGGATAGGTACAAGGTTTACAGATGAAATAATAACGCTGATTTTTAGTAAAAAGCATTTGACTTCACTCTGTAATATCCATAACTCAATCAAATGCAAGTTAAATTTTGTAGTGTTGAATTGCACCTTTCTAAATTTCACAGAACTGTGAATCCTTTCCTAAAACGACAAAAGCAAATATTAGTTTAACAGAATAGAAAGGATGGAAGAAGGGCTTATACAGGATGACTTAGGCAATGTTATATATACATGCTGCCAGCTTCTCGTGTAATTTGGCTTGGTGCACTGGGTGGGGTGGTGATGAAATGTGTGTAGCTCCTCAGCCATCAGAAGCAGAACTGCACGTAGCTCTGTGCTGAGGATTTACTGAAGTTGCTGGGTTCAGGCAACACCTTTAGTGCCCGGACGGCAAATACAGTGCCTCCAAGGCGTGCCACACTGCACCACCTGCTATCACAACCACTTACCTCCACTAACTTGTCCAAAGAAAAACCATCATCGCAAAAAGGCGCGGGGAGGCTCGCTGCTTGAACAAACGTTTTTTTAATTGACTTTTGGACTCTGTTGAACTCGCACACAGCCGGCAGCGTGCCGCTCTGTGAGTTACTCTGTGCGTCGGCAGCGGGACGCGTGCGCAGCAGCAGGCCGTAGAGAACCTGTCGGATGGGCAGCGCGGTGCCGTGCGCGCTGGGCCGCCGCATGTCCTCCACCTGGACGTGGAGGAAGGTGCTCCTCAGCGTCAGGACGTTTCTAACGAGCGGGGCCACCTCGCCTTCGGCCAAGGCGCCCAGCAGCCACGGCGGCAGGCCCGAGGCCTCGGCCTCCTCGCAGCGGTAGCGGCCCTCCTGGAAGAACTCCTCGAGGTTCACCTCTGACGGCGCGTAGTCCTCCAGGGCGGCGCGCAGCAGCTCCCTCACCTCGTCCCTCCGCCGCCTGCCCAGGTGCTTCAGCACGGCGTCCACCGCCTCCTCGGGCCCGGCGAAGCCCGCCAGCCAGCCGAGCAGCCCCCGCGCGCGGCCGTGCTTCCCGGGCAGACGCACCTTGCCGAAGAAGCCCTCGAAGGCCGCCGCGTCCACGTAGTCGTTGCCGCTCATGACGGCGAAGAGGGGCAGCAAGCTCCTCCTGAGGCGCCCGAAGTGCCGGCAGAAGCTCTCCGCCTCGAAGCGCCGCGCGGGGATGTAGCGGCCCCGCCGCTCGGCGCGCACGTCCCGCCAGCCGAAGGCGCTCAGCGGGCAGTAGCCGCCCACCAGCTCGAAGATGAAGAAGTCGCTGTCGAGGGACAGCACGGGGCAGCCCCAGCGGTTGGCCAGGGCCGCGACCTCGCGGTCGGCCTCGGCCCAGCACTGCACGAAGGGCACGGCCGCCCGGCGCAGCGCCTGCACGAAGGCGTGCCGGGCCAGCAGCGGCAGCACGCAGCCGCCCTCCCCGCGGCACAGCCCGTGGGCCCTGCGCAGACGCTCGGCGGCGCGCTCCCGCAGCGTGCCCAGCTTCCTGTCGGCCGCCCCGCGCCCGCCGTCCAGCACCACGAAGGAGGCCACGCCGCAGGCCCGCAGGACGGCGAAGAACTCGCCCGCGGCCGCCGCGAACGGGCCGTAGTCGCCGCCTCGGCGGGAATCGGCGGCGGAGGCGAAGAAGAGGTGGTAGTATAGGCTGCTGCCGTCGATCACCAGCTTGGTGTCCCGCACCCGCAGCTCCGCGAAGAACGCCTCGCGCTCCCCCACGAAGCCCGTCAGCCCCGGGACGCCCATAGCGGCGGCGGAAGCGGCCCCGCGCCCGGGGCTCGGCGCGCATGCGCCGCGTCACCTTGACAACGGCGCCGCTCGGGCCGCGGGCTGAGCTGCGGCCTGGGGCTGACGTGCGGGCTCGGCACTCCGCGCCGCGTTCCGCTCCCGCGGGGTGTTGGCAGGTAACTGCCCAGCTTCTCACGGGAGGATGCTGATAGGACAAGCGGGAACGGCTTTAGACTGAAAGAGGGGACGTGGTTTGTTTCACTGTTGAGGTGGCTTGTCGTAAGTGTACGGTTTGGCTGTGTTTCACGATACGGTGACGCCACAGAGTTGGGCTCCTTGGTGCAGTATGCCAGCAACTCAGTAGACGGGTATTAAAATACGTTGGTGCACGTTCGGTTGCTGTTAAGAAAATGGTTGCAAACGCATAATCTTCATTCAGGCTCTGCGTTTGTAGGAAGACAACCCCTTGGCCCCAGAAGTTATGCGGTTTTTAAAACTGTTTTTTTCTTTTCTCTTCCAAAACAAAGCATTTCTGTATGCAGTGCTGATGAGACAGCAGTAATAGCTGTGCTGATGAAAGGATATTACAACATCTTTTTTTTTTTTTGCACTTGAGGATCCTTCGAAACAAATAACGCAAACAAAAAGGCAAAGTAACAGTGCCGATATCGCTTTATTATGTATGAAGAAGCACCTGCCTATTACCATTTGGAATGAGGAAGGAAAAGAAAACAAAGTCAATCCAAAAACATTTTCAGTCACTGGAAGCCATCGTAACAGTAGAGATTTGCTTCTGCACTCTCTGTGTTTGCAGAGTTAGGACCTCAGTTAGACAAGAACTGCCAATCAAAGCTGAGCTCTTGGAAAGGTGGATCAGGAACGAATAATTATAGTGAAAGAGAATAAAAGAACTTTTGGAGGAAGTGAGCGTTATTAAAAATCTTTCTGAGCCAGAAAGCTCTAGTTTTCAGGGGATGGTCGCAGTCAGTCACTCAGAAGCTCTCGTGTAAGTGCTGACAGATGGGAGAAAGATGGTGGAAGTTGAAGGGCAAATGAAAGAGTAAACAGCTTTGTAGTTAAGAATATTACATTAGCAAATCTTTTTCTTTCTGTTCCAAGTGCTTCCTCCGAACATCTGTAGAAGAGTAAAAGGATTTGAAAACTGCGTTCTAGAGAAATTTGGGTAGTTTCTGTTACACAGAGCAATGCTGAAATTTCAAGAAACTGCTAAGTATGTCAGCGTTACCAGATCTAATTCTGCTTGCTCAGATGCTACTATTGCAAGAAGATACACTATTCAGAGGAAACTTGGCAATGGAAGCTTTGGAAGCGTGTATCTGGTTTCTGACAAGAAAGCAAAACAAGGAGATGAATTGTGAGTAAGCTCTTCACGTACTTTAAATAAAAACAGTTTGGACCATAATTCTTACACTGTAGATGTTTTCTTTCTGTTGATTTGTTTCAACTCTAAGTTTGATGTTATGTTGCAGCCTTTACTGTTCAACTGTAGTGAGGACAGGAGAGCACACTTTCTGCTGGAATGCTGAGTCAGCATAACCTCTTTGTTTAAAACCATTTATGAGTTAAGGCTGTGTCATTGTGCTTTTATCTAACTCCTTTTCTGTTTATTGTGTAAGGCAGAGTGAAGGTAGGGAGAAAATCTCTGACCCTCCTCTCCACAGTGATGTTTACTTCTAAAGCTGTGCAACAACTAATTTAAACAATAAAATAACTTACTCCCAGTGTCATACCTTGGACAAGTTGCTAATGTAGAATGCACACTGCAAAGGACCCTGGTATTTACCCAGAACTGAGGTAGATTTCTTCATTGTCCTGACAAGAAGCAGGGCAGAGATGTATGCCAGTTTTCACAAATTTGCGGTCTTCTTTGTAGCATTTTTTTTTTAAAGGCTTAAAGTGTTGTACTTTATAAACTATAATTGAATAATTGTAAAAATATGTACTATATCATTGGTGTGAGTATAATGCAGGTGTGTGGTTTATCTTTGGAGGCCTTGCATTTAATAAGTAAATCCTGTTCTGCAAGTTGTTTATTCAGAACGCTTACTAGAATGCTGGACATGTGCCTTCATTCCCTGCTCATCCCTCTTCATCAACATGATATTTTTGTTTTACAAATACGGAGAATGAGAATCTTTATTCTACTGTGTCCAGCTCCTACAATGTCTTCTTCTGTAGTGGTTCATTCAGGGCTCATTAAAGCACTGACATTTTAAGCATGAAAATGTCAGAATTCCTGAATGTATTTTAATAGACTTCCCTCTTTATTTCTGATGATTTCTTATTTACTTTCAGTAAATACTTGGTAACACCGAATTGGATGTTTTCAGGAATTATTTTACATCACTGTAAGGACTGACATCGTTAGTGAGGTGTCAAAAAAGAAACACTACGGTACTGATTTTTTTCTTAATAATTGAGTTGTAGAAATGAAACTTCAGAAGGAATAGTTATAGAAATTCCAATAAACAGCATTTCCATTTGCTGTATGCCTTACTGATGGCAATTTTTCTTTTAACTGCCAACAAATCTTGATTTTGTACCTGCCTGAATGTAGACAGGTCTCATCAGTTTGGTTGATAATAACCTTAGGATTCTGAAGCCATAAAAGACGGAAGAACATTTTTAGGAAGTTGGGTTCCTGAAGGTCATTGGACTTCATTGTATAGAAATGTGTTTGTGTATCAGTGTTTGTGTATCAGTACATGGGTTTATCGGTTTGACACAACAAATGAAATTAGAATATGAATACCTCTGTTTTTCTCCAGTAAATTTGTGAAGCTTTTTGTTCAAAGTGTGAAACATCCAGTCAGTGTAGTTCACAGCCAGGAATACATTCTTCCTTTAAATCTAGGGGTCTGTTGGTCTTTTCTGATGGATGTGTCAATGAGCACTTACATGATCAAAAGAAGTTTTTTGATTTACGTGTGCTTCAGCTGTGCTGATAATGACAAGGCATTCTTGGCAATACTGCTGTAATAAATGTGTATCAAGGACATGGTTCTTTCACTTGTTGTCCTTCAACATCAATTTGCAGATTCTCAGCTCCTTGGATCAGGGTTCGAGGCCACTAAGCTCTTTGATTTTTCTGGCTGGGTTTTAGATCTCTTGGCTCTATCTGTGGTTTAATTAAAAAATTTTTTTTTTTTTTTTATGAAAACTTTGAAAATCTTATATTAGTAGAAACTATGAATTTTATTTTCCTGTTAGCATCATTTACCATGCAGATAGGATGACAGGAACTCTCCCCGCTTGTATGACCATTCAGAATTCAATTCAGCTATGATTGAACTCAGAATATTAACAGGATATTGAGGTCTGTGTCTTCAGTTCCTTTCTTCTTTTTTTCTACTACAGAACAAAATGCCGAACCTCAAAACCCAAGGAATGTGTATTTTGCCCTTAAGTAGTTGTTATCCCTATTTTTTTTCCTTTAGATTTTTTTCTTTGAAAACTTTAATTCTTAGTGTTTTAGACAAACGTTTACTGCCTCAGCATTTCATGCCTGTGTTTGAAGCTATCAGTCCTCAGCCATACTCAGGACAGGCTCTGAGTATCAAAAGGCATATTCTTTTTTGTTGTTGTTGATTGTCAGTCTATTTTTATGACTCCAACAGTAAGTGCTGATATTATAATGCAGTTCATCATTTTGTCACTAGGGGGTACTTGTGTATCGCAGTTGTTCTCTGTTCCTCTGAGCCACAGATGTAAGTTGGAGTAGATTCCCCCAACTTTCTCTCACTTCTGTGCTAAAAGATGATAAAAATAAGGGCTCCATTGAACGTGAAAGATCGAGCAGCATAACAAAATAGACTGTAGGTACTTTCTTCTCTTTAATTCTATCAATTTCTTAAGGTGATGAAATATACTACTTACTGCTTGTTAGATTTTCCTTTGGGAAATATGTATGTTTTCAAATGAAAAATTGTGGGTTTTTTTTCCATCATGTTTCTTACTCTTTCAGAGTAATACATTTCAGAGTGTGATTCGAATTTTGTTTCTTACTTGTAAAAAAAAAAAATGAAAATCTTAGAGATCTGAAAGCTCTTTGGCAGAAAAACGGGAATTGAGATACTTCAGTCCCAAGTGACCTCAACAGAATTAGATTTCTGGTTTTATTGTTTCAGAGGTGCTTCAGAATGTACCGAGAAAAATATTTACATACACACTACTGACTTGGTGAGCTCTGGTGTGATACAGCTGTGTTGTGTACTGTGCAGATAACATAGATATGAAGTACTACCACTATGGTGGTGTATGTAGGTCTCCTACTATGCTTGTAAGTGTTCCCTTGTATGACTCATTCCTTTCCTCTTTAGCCTCTTAATTTGTATTGCTTGTAATTTGTAATTTTTTATAGCTTTCTTTCATGTTCGTGGTGCAACGTGCTTTCTTTTTTATTAGGTGACTCTGAAAACCTTTTTCATTTTAATTTTGCCATGCCCTGTTTAAACTAGAAAATTATATATTACTGTAAACAGCTGTCAGTTACGTACATAGCTAAACACCTGAATGTCTAAGCTAGGTAAAATTTCTAGTCATACAACACATTTTCGGGTGTTAATGAGCTCCCTTTTCCTTTAGACAGTTTCTTATTGACATATAATCTTAAATATGCTGTTACAGGATTGCTCACGTTTTACTTTACGTAGCAACAGCTTCTCTGCATGTACAACTTAGTTTTTTTTCCGCCTTTCCCAAGGTATATTATCCGAGATGGAGGAAACCAAACCAGTGATTAGTATTCTAGATTGAGATGGTGCCCCATGGAATTATTTCAGACTAGCCATTGGCTTTAAGGATCACACTTACTTCATTGTGATAACTGCTCTGTGTAGATATGGAACAAATAACTTCCCTGAGTTTTGTGATAATTTCATAAAAAGAAAAGCACAGGTTCTTGTGTTTAGATTTATGGCTAGGGAAGGTGACTTTTGTCCTCCTTGCTTGTGTAGCCAGTTAGGTCATCTGCTCTCCATCTCCTACAAGAGCTTTTGATCCTGTTGAATGATTCTCACCAGTTATGATAGAGGGTTGCACGTCTCAAAGACAGAAATTCTGTGACTTATGAAACAGCATACAAAAGAATAACAATGCCCTCATAAAGACAAAGGCCATAACCATAGGGAGACTTCTTTATGAGAGAGTGTATATCCTGTACTAGTCAACTTGAGCATGAGAGTTCACAGATTTCCGTGTGTTTGGAAAGAAGCTATCGTTAGAATTTTTATCATCTTAGATCACAAAGTCAGGTAAACACAAGAGATGTTTATAGGAAAGCAAGCTTCCTTCTTAGCTCCAGTTTAAACAGAATGGCTTGTTTTCTGTATTATTTGATATTTTCAGCATTAGATATTTGCTAATCCTCTGATTTTGAAGCAGTTTCTGTACATTATTTAAAAGTGAGATTGAATAGCTTAATATTGACATACCCTTCCGTTCTACTGCCCTCTAAAATGAGCTTTGATAAATCTTTATTTCAAATTGCAAACTGATTTAGGTAATATGCAACTGAAGTCCAGAAAAGGATTGCATCCTCCTGCAAATATTTGCTTTGATTTTTAATCTTTTTCCAGGGTTTGAACTGAATGTAGGCATGGTAGATGAGGATGCAAATCACTGGTTGCCTATTAGTGGAGTTCTTTATTTTTTAGAGACTCTGGTTTTGACTCTTTTAAGAAGAAAACATGGTAGCTTTAATAAGGGTAGAAATTACTTCTGTGTATGTTTTTGTTTTCCGCTTTCTCTTTTCTAGAAGTTGCACCAGAATTGAAGTTGGACCTACATCTTTGTTTAAGTAGCAAGGGACAAACAGTGCTACTCAGTCACTTTTCTAGGCCTATGGAAACCTGCTGTGGAAAACTGTCTATTAAGAATGGTTCTTGGCATATTTTTAGCACCTTTTCCATTCTGGGACCTCAAAGCACTTTTCAGAGCTGTGAAATATTTTTACCCAGTTTGCAGATAGGCAAGAAACAGAGAGGTTAAATAGTTTGCCTGTATTCATGCAGGGAGATGGTGATAGGCCTGGAAAATAACTGGGCCCTACTTGCTAAGTCATTTTTCGGTGTTTTAAAGATCCTGCTACTATTTAGCAAGATTAACTGCACTATAGATGCACAACCCTTGTCTAGAGCCCAATATAATGAGGGCCAGTTGTACATTTCGGATGGAAGCTGTCTGTGCGTGACAGAAAGGAAGCCTGATTTCCTCCAGTCTTGCATCCTGTGTCCCCTTGTCCTACCACAAGAAGCCCTACTCTTTTACCACATGCGTTACGACTACATTCAGTTTCCTGGAACGTCCTCCATTTTCTTCCTCTAAACACAGCTCCATCTTCTTCCTTCCCTCTAGTACCCCTGTAGCGTTTGTATTTTCCTTATGCATGACCTAATCGGAGGCTAGGGAAGCAGCCACTTGAGGTGTGGCTGTCTCTGAGGACTTGTATAGCTGAGGTGATTGCGTTGTGTACAATGCCATTTGGCAGCTCAAACAATGTAGAACTTCTGACATCCGAGAGCCACTAATTGAAGGTTCTTGCACTTCCTACTTAGATGATTACATAATGCTATCCTTGAAATTGCTGCTCTTCTGACAGGTTTGGTCGAAACTGCGCAGTAAGTCTGCAAGCGGAGTAGTGATTGGTAGCTGGACAATTCTTTCCTTTGTACAGAATGTTAAAAAAGTCTGGACAATTGGAAAAAAAATTGGAAAAGCAGGTGAAACAATTATATATGAGGGCTGCTCTGAAAGTAATGCCTCCTATATTATTATGTTGGTACCTGATATCAGAGGTGGATGTGGGTGGTATGGCAGTAGAAGTCAAACCTTCCCACCCATATTCTGTTATATTTTGTTGCCATGTGACAGATGGCAGCAGAGGGGCAATCTGACAAAATGGCGTCTGACATGGAAGTGCATCTGAAGCAAAGATGTGGAACTGAATTCCTCCATATGGAAAAAAAATATGGACGTTCATTGACACTTGCTGAATATTTGTGGAGACCAAACAGTGGATGTGAGCACAGTGACGTGTGGTGGGTGGTGTGTCTCACCAGTGGCAACAATGACATGAATGACAAGCCATGTTCCTGGACAGCCATTCAGTTTTGGATGAGCATGGCATGCAGGTTCTTGTTCATCGCTGGCAAAAATACATAGTTAATGGTGTTGACTATGTTAGAAAGTAGTGCTTTGTAGCTGAGAATTTGTTCTATCAAGTAGTGTTACTGTGCTCTTTGTATTTATTGTAGTTTCCATGGAAATTAGTAGTAGGTATTACTTTTGGAGCAACCTACGTACCATGAATTCATCTCCAACTTGCCAGTTTACTTGATCTTTGTTTTCTGTGTTCAGTTCTTTGTCAACACATGATTTGTCAGTGCTTTGAAGCATATTTGATCCTATTTTCTAGGAAGCTCAAGTCACTTGTATGTGTGAATTCAACACCAATTTTCTTGGCAACATTACAATTTAAGTTTATTTAGCAGCTCAGAAGTTATCAAGCCAGTACTGTTGTATAAAATCCTACCATCTCGTTGATTTCCTCAAATACAATCTTTAGCATGAGGGACAAGGAAAGCATTTCAATATTGTTTCCAAGAAAAGAGTTTATATAAGATTTTATAAACAAAGAGTCAGCATGGCTTTGCATTTATTTGAACATTCAGAAAACAATTACATAGTAAAATTTACAAGTCAACTTCAAAATGCAGGACATAGAATTTCTCTTTTTCTTGCAGGTTCTTCACTGGCATGCGATTTTTGCAAAAGTGTATCTTAATTTTTGAGGTGCTTACTTTTTGTTTCCGGCCAACATGGTAATAATACCCCTGCAGTCACTTTTATCCTTGTCCTCCTGAGTAGTTTATAAGTTAATTAGAACAGGTAATTATGATTAAACACAATCCCTTTTTATAACAGAGATTTACAATAGCCTGAAGGACAGCGCTGCCCATACAGATAGTGAATCTCGTGATCAGCTTTATGAAGTAGAGCTCTGGGTTAAGTTTCACTTACTCATAGCCCTGCATAGGCAAGCAGCTGAAGTACACAGTAGGCGATAGGGACTTCTGACTCATCAATATTCAGCAGGTGCTTACAGGTGCCCTTGGTGGAAAGCACACGCTGGGATGCGCCAGGCTCCCTGGATTGCTCCTGTGGGTGGTAGTTGTGGGGTGTCAGCCGGCTTCTGCACCTGACTTGCATAATGCCATTAATCCAGGCTCACGCTAGGATTCCTTGGAAACTGCGCGCTTAGCTGAATAATTTATCACATGACTTTCAATTATTTATGAATTCTTATTACAAATGAAATAAAATCTAAAGGCAGAAGAGTTTTGTAACTCATGAATATCCAAGCGACAGCAGATTGCTTTGTCGCTAAATCCCTGTTTGCTGCCCCTTTGCTTCTCTGAAGGCATTCCAAGGGAACGCTCGTTTGAAACCAAATTGATTAAAACAATAACAAATGAATTCCTCGCAGTCACTGTGTGCTTGTTCATCTAATCGCGCTGTTGGCCTTTTCTTGACTCCCTCATTTAGTAAAAAAGGCAAGTTAAAATCCTTCAGGTCATTTTAGGTATGTGAAGAGATACTTATGATCTCCTTGGAAACTGAGCAAAGGTGCAGCTGGTAGAGGACCTTCCTGATCATCGCTTATTTTTACGTAAGCTTTTCTCAGTGAGCTGTTTTTGCTTATTTCAGCCAGGTGTGCCTCTCTGCTGGGCTTAAGGGACACCATATGTCACTGCTTAGTTGCAAAGCCATTCTCAGCCCTGGATGAGAGGTAACATCGTGACACAGACAGGGAATTCTTGCTGATTTAGCTAGAGTAGCTGAAGAATGATTTTCATATTCTGTGAGGAATGCTAGGGGAGTCAAGACCTAAATAAATGTCTGAGTCCTTGCAGAAACCTCCTAACATTAGCTCCCACCCTTCAGTTTAAGAGTATACATACAAATGGATATTGAGTTTACCAATACAGCTTACCAATACTTTACAATATATTTTTTTTCCATAAAGCTGAGCTCCCATAGGGGATCACAGCTCACTAGGTTGTGATCTTGTGTGCAGGCAGCAAGCGAGGCTGGTGGTTGACTTAATTCTTTTTCATAATGTTTACAAAGAGTATTTTCAGCACTGAGTAGAGAATTGTGCTTAAGGCATTGCTGGTGAATTATTGGTGCTTTGAGGTGGACAGCAGAGACAGAATTTAATGATTTTGCAATTACGCAAATGCCTTGAGATCACCACTGTCTGATTCATTTTATTGAAACCAATGTTCAATTTTTATGCTGTTGTAAGCTAATTTTAGTAAGAAAATGGGGAGTTACAGGTTACAGTATTCATACTTCAGGGCAAACTGAGACCACCTGCCTCAAAGATACTGTATTGTTTTGCAGTATTTGTATATGCCTGCTTATTGTAGATCATTGTACGCCAGTCGTTCCAAAACTAATGCATTCAATTTATTTCCATGGAAATTACAAAGATACAAAGGGCACAATAACACTGTTTGATAGAGCAAATTCCCAGCTACAGAACACTGTTTTTTAACATAGCCATGCAGTTTCACCAGTGATGAACTAGAGAACCTGCATGCTGTGCTCATCAAAATCGGCCCCAGTGGGGGTGACCCACTGTCGCCACTGCTGAAATGCACCACTCAGCACCTCACTGTGCTCACATCTACTGTTTGGTCTCTATCCTAAACGTTCAGCAAGCATCGATGAATGCCAATGGGTGCCATTTTTTTCTGCATGAAGGAATTCAGTTTGCACCTTTGCTTCATCCTCACTTCCATGTCAGATGCTGCAACATGTAACAGAATATTGGTGGGAAGGTTCAACCTCTACTGCCACACCACCACCATCTGCCTCTGACGTTGTTTCATCATGCTGGCCCACAGGAGGCATTACTTTTGGAGCAGCCGTCATAGTATAGCCTTGTCAACAAGATATTTTTTCTGGTCTGCGTCAAGGATATTGTGGTTTCTTCCACGCAGAACTAGCATCTAGCTCTTTGTTGTATTCAGCACATTGTAATGAGAAAACAACTGCTGTGATTAAAATGAAATCTGGATTTGCTGGACAATTAGTGTATTTTTCTTTCCTTTTTTCCTGGTTTTTTTTTTTTTTTTTTGGTGCTTATGTGACACATTAGTAAATATAATTCATACTTCAGTGTTTCTTTTACCTGCTTGGTGTGTCCTTCATGTGTTCTAAAATACCTTTTCAGTGTTGCTGGGTAGTTACTTTTTGATTTGCATATAATTCATGGATTTCTAAGACCACAGTATCATACTCTGGAAAGCATTAAAAGATTTTTATCTTACAATAGATGTATACACAGTTAAATTCCTCAGTTAGCATTGCTTGATCTGCTTTGTCTATGCTTGTAGACAATTACTGTATTCAGTAATAACCTTTTATAAAGCTGTAAGCTGTCCTTTTATCTCTCCCTACTCACTCCCCCCACCTCCTCTGCTTTTTTTTTTTTTTTTTGGTACTATAGATAATTCAGTGCTTATCAGAAGTAAACATTGAAGGAGATGCCTGCTGGAAAGAGACACGTAGGAAGAATGAGTTTTCTCATTAAAGTTGAAGCAATTAGTATTTAAATTACTTATGGGAATTAGTTTCACTGAAGAAACAATACTGCTGACATAAATATCCTTGCAACATTGAAGGGAACATAATTCTGCTTACAAATATGTTTATGCTCAGTAAAGAACCAATTATGTTTTACACTAGAAAATGTTTTAGTTTGAATTTCTATGGAATAAATTCTTAAAGTGATTATCCATGTGTCTGGTTTTCCTTTGCCACTTCCCGCTCTTCCAAATTGTCTGTTTTCTGTAAACTGATGCATATAGATGAGGTGATATGTGGGTGATGCATGGTGATATGTGAATTCACACTAATTTCAGCACTATCAAAATTCTTTATGGCAGGTGCTATAGCTGAAGACTGCAAGCTGAAGAATTGTATGTGTAACATGTTAACTGAGAGTTGTTTAATCCCATTATAATGTTTCAACATGCAAAATGCTGCATCCAAACTTTATTTCTCTAATGATATCTTCTTCTTCCGAAAGGGAATGTTAATTAGCAGAGCTCAGTTAATAGTCAAATGTATCAAGTGTGTGTAATGAAATCACAATAGAAAAATGCCTGGTTTGGATGATTTGGTGTTTGGTGGAATTAAATCATCAAAAGATATAGAGGATAACCAAAGTATTTAGTTCTTTTCTTGTTCCTCTCTAAAAATCTGTCTAGATTAGTATCAGTATGACATTTAACTACGTTCTTAAACACTGCTGTAGAAAAAGGATGAATGAACAGTAGATGGTGATAATGCAACGCACAGAGATATTTTTATTAAAAAAAAAAAACAACACAACAAAAAACAGAGGGAGAGGTATTTAGTCTGTACCCCATAATGTCTCTAATAATTTTCCTGAGGAGACATAAATCTCTTCCACATAATCAGTCTCTTTCAGTATTTGATTCAGAGCTGATGTCCCAACTCAAAATATCTCAAAGATTTATTAAAAATAAATAGGTTTTAATATCTTAATAATGTTAATAATACTTTCTGCGTATGCACATTATTAAGTAGTAATATGGCTTGCTCAGCTCTGTGGAGAATAGCACAAATACTTTGCTTTGCTTTATATTTACTGATATTTTTCAGCATTGGCACATATGGTTGACCAAGAATAGTTTGAAACATGCCCCTTTGTACATGTGAGATTGTACTCAGTGCAGAAGAAAAATATATAGGCTTGGAACTAATTTGTTTCAACCTTGTTCTCTTTCATGAGCTTGTCCCAGGAAATGTACTCTACATTTTTGTGGGGTACTAATTAAGAACTGTTCGTTTTCAAATAATGAGAAACTGCTTACATCATGAGCTGAACTGTTCAGCATTAGTGCATATGTTAGGGCTTTCAAAAATTAGACATCTTGAAAAATATTTGTACGTGCTATAACTGTGAGTTATTGATGGAAATGGAAAATGAATCATCTATTTCACTTGTGAAATGTCATCACCATAGAATCACAGAATGGTTTAGGTTGGAAGGGACCTCAAAGCCCACCCAGTGCCAACCCCCTGCTGTGGGCAGGGCTGCCACCCTCTGGACCAGGCTGCCCAGGGCCCCATCCAACCTGGCCTTGAGTGTGTCCAGGGATGGGGCACCAGAGCTTCTCTGGGCAGCCTGTGCCAGGGCCTCACTGCCCTCTGAGTAAAGAATTTCCCTCTAATATCAGACGTAAATTTCCCTTTCTTTAGTTTAAAACCATTCCCTCTTATCCTGTTGCTATCTGCCTGTGTGAAAAGTTGGTCCCCCTCCTGTTTATAAGCTCCCTTCAAGTACTGGAAGGCTGCAATGGGATCTCCTCAGAGCCTTCTCCAAGCTGAATAAGCCCAGCTCCCTCAGCCTTTCTTCATAGGGGAAGTGCTCCAGCCCTCTCATGATCTTTGGCTCTCCTCTGGACCCAATCAGCATTTGAAGGTATTTAAGCATTGTTACATTCTTTAAGATCTTGAGATCTTGACAACTTAGGGGGCTTGGCAGTCACCAACAACATGAAGTTTAACAAGAGCAAGTGCTGAATTCTGCACCTGGGATGGGCCAACCCTGGATATGCATGTAGACTTGGGGACAAGAGGCAGGGGAGCAGCCCCATGGAAAGGGATCTCGGGGTTCTGGCTGACGGCAAGTTGACTGTGAGCCAGCAGCGTGCCCTGGCAGCCCAAAGGGCCAACCATACCTGGGAGTGGTGCGTCAGGTCCACACTGCCAGCCAGGAGAGGGAAGGGCTTGTCCCACTGTGCTCTGCGCTGTGCGACCTCATCTCCAGCACTATGTATAGGTTTGGGTGCCACAGGACATACAACTAACAACTAACTACAACATACAACTATCGGAGAGTATGCAAAGGAGGGCTACAAAAATGGGGAAGGGTCCAGAGGGCAACAAGTTTGAGGAGTACCTGAGGTCCTTTGGTTTGCTCAGCCCAGAGCAGAGGAGCTGAGGGGAGGCCTCATGGCAGCTGCAGCTCCTCACAGGGAGCAGAGGGGTAGTTCTGAGTTCTGCTCTCTGGTGGTGGTGTGCTGCAATGCTTAGGTTTGAAATTGGTTTGTGGCTTGACTAATATATCAGTAATGGCCATGGGAACAATAAAAGGAGCCCAGCATTTGATTTAAGAAGCTGTGTAGTAACACTTAAGTTTGAAATATTTTGACTAATGTGTAGACATATAGGTAAGTAGGAATAGCAAACAGCACACCTGATTTGTTTTTCAGTGACTGTGCACCTTCTTGATTTTCCCTGATGCCAAGTGCTGTTAACATCCTGCAAGTGTTTATTTCCTTAAATAAAATCAAGTATTCTTTCCAAGTAGAAATGATTTGTATATATGACTTTTTGCATTTTATAATTTCACCAGCTTCTTTTTTCCTTAATGGAAGAATGAATGTTTTTACATTATCTGACTGCAGAAATACTGGTGCTCTGAATATAATTGATAAAATGTAAAGATTGATTGTTTTAATTTTTGATACTGAGCTGTAAACCACAAGAAATGCAGTCACTGAGAGCATGCAGAGAAATCTGTTAAGATTATTCATAAAAGGATTGCTGTATGTATTCTGTGTAAGGATAAGATGAAAATTATAGTGGACGTAGAAGACCAGCCTAAGTGAAGAAGTAAATTCCAGATAATAGGATATCATATAAAATTAGTAATTATTAATTGCAGGTGAAATGTGGGTGTACCAAAGTGCAAAAATGAGAGGTCTGAAAGGAACTGTGGAAACTGGAACACCTGACAGTGGACAAGTAACTTTACGTGTGGAGTTCCTCAAATGCATAGGACAGTGTACAACCAAAGGGAACATGTGGTATCTGGATGTAAAATGTACAGAAAAGAGAGCTTAAGCTGGAGACAGGATATTGTATCAAAAGTTAGATTCTGCTGATAGAATTTTTTTAATGGGGGGCTATCGATAGAAATCTAAAATGACAATTTTGGAGTTATGCTACTTGCTGTAATGGGTAAATCTGATCGACTGTACAGTATTCTAAAAAAGCAACTGAATGAGAAGCAGTAATGATGGGTGACTTCATTTTATCTGTATGCAAGTGGTGTCCTTATTACTGAATTAATAATAGTCAGACAGTGGTACAGTCTGCCCAGAGAGGTGGCAGTTTCACCAAGGTGTTCAAGAAATGTGTAGACATAAAACTTAGAGGTATGGTTCAGTAGGCAATATTGGTGATAGGTGGATGATTGGACTAGATGATCTTAGAGATGTTTTCCACGCTTAATGAATCTATGATTCTATGAATTTCCCAAACAAGGTGGGTCTGTTGTGCAGACAGGACTTGAGACTGATGGTTGTGGCCTGTTGTTTGCTTTGGTCCCCATTTGTAATACCACACCGTCTCAATTTGCCATTTAATAAATAGTATTTAAGAAATCATTAATTAGATAGACAGTCCCTTAATTTTAATGTTTATGGCCAACTTCATATCCAATTACAGATCCAGTACAAGGTGGTTCTTTCTTATACACTCGCACATGGTCCTAGCACTTAAGAGTTATCAGCATGAAGAGGTAGTTTTACAAAAGTCAAAGTGGATGGAAATGCTATGTACAAATATGAGTTGTTCCACAACTCTCCATATTGATGTCAGGGTGATTCTAGAAATATAAACTATATGGAGTAATGAGTTTCCAGCTTTGCACACTGATTATGTGCTAGCAGGTCTTGCTAATCTTTGGGTGCAATTAATTGAACAACTGCCTGCATGAAATGAAATTTCTATTTAATTAAAACCGTCAAATTTGGATCATTTATTCCTAGAGCACACCCGCTCTCTGGTAGTTTATTAAACATTCTTGCTCTCGACATTAAAAGAGTTGTATTTCTCTTACTTCGTTATCAGCAAGCAAATGTACCTAGTCAATAATTCATGTTGCAGTTCTCTCAATAAATGAAGTGCCTTTTGAGATAGGCAGCCGTTTTTTAAAAATTGCTTCTGATCCAATAAACCAAATTATATAATAATAAAGCATGCCATCAATGTAAACAAATTCCAGATGGACTGTAAAACATTTAATTTTAGGTCGGTGCAAATAGACTGAGATAAACAGTGCTGTGGCATATTGTCAGTCACTAGTAAAGCTCAAAAAAGGTTTTCCACTGGGTGTCCATATCCTCGCTGATTCCACCTTCGTGCTTGTTTTCTCTTGTTTTAAATCTTGCTCTGTATCTCCCCCTTTGCTGCCCATTACTGCACTTGGACACACGGTGTGCTGCCTGGCTGCATTTCAAAGCGTGACAATGCAAGCCAGGAGGTTATGCTGATAAGAGCCAGGAGGTGTTCCTGGGGATGTCCTGTGAGCCTGGAGACTACGGAGATGGGACAGCTGCTTTCTTCATTTTGGGAAGTGGGCTCATCTCTGCTGTTTTTTCCTCACCTCGGGGAATAACGCTGTTGTTACCAGTACCACATCCTCTGGGGTGGATGCAGTGACAGCTGGTGCTTTTTACTCTTTAGCTGTGAGTGTATTTACTACAAGGCTCCTTCAGTTGCAGTCATTCAAGATCAAGTTCAATGTCTTTGCACCACTGAATTGCAAGGATAGGTTTTTATTTACATTTAAAATCTGATGGCTGTTAGTTCATATTGATCTTTAAAATATCTGCTAGCGCTTCTATTACTCACTAGTTGATGTGTGATTACGACGTTATATTGGGTATGCGCATGTGTCTATATTCTAATTTAAGTGAAATTCATAACAGTAGATCTAAATAATAATTCTGTTTTGGCATTATATCGAAAGGAGTATTGCAATTGGAGGACATCTACATTTTAGTGTTCTGCCTGTCTTTCTGTATGTGCTACCCAAATCTATGATTTCATAGTTCATTCCAATAGTTTGGACCTTTTAAATCCTGCTAACACTTAAAAACAATGAACAAGTTGGCTTTTGGATGGGCTGGTATACTCAGAAGACCCAACAAAATCATAGCACAACAGCCTGTAATTCCCCATATCCATGCTATATATTTCTTATCACATGCTTCAAAAGCTTTGCTTACAATGCTTTATGGAACCTAAGTACACGTTGATAAACTGTTCAATACATACAGATTTTCAGCAGATTATACACAAGTACTGTAGCTGGATTGTGTGCAGAGGTTACTTTTTATTATAAACCAATCTTAAATTGCAGGTTGTGTTCACGTAAACAGAAACATTTTGTCTCTTTCAAAGTGTAGATTCTCTAGCTGGAGGGGAAATGCATTTGGGATTGGCTAAGAGAAGTTTGTTTTCATATGCTTGCTAATTTTTATTTTATTATTCTTATTATTGATAGGTAGAAAGTCTATCAGTTTATTTGATATCACTGTGGGTGCATAATTGGAGATAGATTGGAATCCCTTAAATCACAAAGAGTATACTCTGAGAGAGTGGGATGAGGTCGAATAAATTTAAGAATAGGAATGTATTTTTTGGTGCTAAAAATATAGTTAATTTACATAGATTAAATTCTAATTGAGGACATTTAGCTTCAGCGTTTTTCTTTTAACATTTTCAGGAAAGAGAGAAGAGATCTGGAGACTCTGGTCCATCTGTGAGACTTTTGAGACCCTGACATAACTTCTTTGTCAATACTTAGCCAATAGGGAGTTCTTTAAAGATAATTTTAAAAATTTGTTTACTGAGGTAGATAAAGATTTGCAGAAGGTGTAAGGTCCAGTTGCCACCTTCATATTAAATGTAGCAAAATCAAACCTTTCCTACAGAAAGCACAGATATGGGTTTTCCAAGCACAGATACAGGCTGGGTGGAGAATGGCTTGAGAGCAGCTCTGAGGAGAAGGATTTGGGGATGCTGGCTGAAAGATTCAACATGAGCTGTCAATGCACGCTTGCAGCCCAGAAGGCCAGCCATGTCCTGGGTTGCATCAAGAGAAGTGTGACCAGCAGGTCAAGGGAGGTGATTCTGCCCCTCTACTCTGCTCTCCCGAGACCCCACCTGGAGTACTGCGTCCGGTTCTGGGGCCCTCAACACAAGAAGGACACGGAGCTGTTGGAGCGGGTCCAGAGGAGGGCCACAAAGATGATCACAGGGCTGCAGCACCTCCCCTGTGAGGACAAGCTGAGAGAGCTGGGGCTCTTCACCCTGGAGAAGAGAAGGCTCTGGGGGGACATTATAGCGGCTGTCCAGTACCTGAAGGGGGCCTACAGGAAAGCTGGGGGAGGAAATTTTCAAAAGTGCATATAGCAAAAGGAAGAGGGGAAATGGTTTTAAACTGGAAGAGAGTAGATTTAGACTAGATATCAGGAAGAAATTCTTTACTGTGTGGGGGTGGTGAGACACTGGAACAGGTTGCCCAGCGAGGTTGTGGATGCCCCTCTCTGGAAGCATTCAAGGCCAGGCTGGATGGGGCTGTGAGCAACCTGGTCTAGAGTCAGGTGTCCCTGCCTATAGCAGGGGGGTGGAACGAGATGATCTTAAAGGTCCCTTCCAACACAAACCATTCTATGATTCTATGAAATGGTGCACCTGCCATCTTGGCTGTATGATAAAAGTTTTCTTTGTAGATGCAAATGTCTTCCAATTCTGGCTATGAATTAGCATTATGTAGCAGAAACCCAATCCCTTATTTACAAAAGCACATTTTCCTGATTTCTTCTGCCAGCAATGAATTTTAATAAGAAAAACACCTGTCTTGTAGTGTGACAGCTGATGACAGCATCAAAATCTCTGAGGGACTAAGATGACAAGCAATCCCTACACATCAACACATCAGGCTTCCATTGCTGTCTTGGGCATACAAGGATGTTGCATTAAGTGATGTTTAACAAGGCTCATTCTGTTTGTCAGTTTTGTGATGTAATCTATATGAGGGAAAGTATAATGTTCCTGTGTCAACTGATGATGAGAATATTGTAGAAGGTATTACCAGTCTTTGTAGGCTTGACTCTAGAGGTGCAGACAAATCAAATAGCACGACACACTGCTGCATGAGGACTAGGCAAGTTTAGGCAAAAATTCATGCATTGTTATAGTAGTAACTGATGGTTGAGATTTAGGAAGACATTTTCTTATGAAGGAATACACCTTTTTTTTCCCCTTAAATTAATTGAATTGCCATAGTTTTATTGCTGTCATGTTTAACTAGTGTGTCTTTACAACCGTGCAGTATTGAATGGGAAATCATTAAAAGCACTGCGAAGACATCCCTTTGGTGTGGGACTTACCTTTCAAGTTACTGAAAATTTATCACTTTCTGTCAATAAAAACCATGATATTCTCTAGTTGTCTCAAAGTGCGCCTTCAGATATAGACCAGTGATCCATGCCTGAGCGCTCAGTAAGGTGTGTGGAAATGGTATGATTTTTTATGATATATGCTTTTTGAATGATATTTCAACAGGAAGATCCCAGCGGAATATGCTTCCTCCAAGTGTTCTGCACTAAGGGTTTTCTTTTCAGGAAAGAAAGTTTGACAGTAAACTGCACATCTCCCAATACAGCATAGAGCTGAGTCTGAACCACGGATTCTGTCATGGCACATTCACATGCTTAAGTTGAAGAATATAAAAAAATCCCTTTAATTTTTTTCGCCTTAGGATGTTTAGGGCCTGTCTGCTGCTGCTAACTGCTGACATTTAGAGATCTTTGAAACAGTAGGATTAGGCGTCAGCTTTGAATATGGATTTGCTCTTTCCACTTAGGTGTTCAAGTGAAGAGTAAGCTGATCTTAAAAATCGGTGTCCTGATTTTAATCATAAAAGGTCATAGTAATATTGGCCTCTGTGTGATTTTTCTCATTCCTCCGCAGAGAGGCTTTAGCAGAAGGAGCAAAACCAGACTGTTTCTTGCTACTCCTTATTCCATGTATAAATCTTGAACATATGCTCTGAGTGGGCTTGAAATCACTGAGATTTGATTTTTTTTTAAATTTATTATTATGCAGTAATCCATAACACTGAAAACACGTCATAAAGAAAACAGTATAGTAGGGAATTAGTGTGAAAAATCCTTCAGAATACCATTTTAAAAATGTTGCTTGATCACTATGGTGACTAGCATTTTTTTGGCATTTAAATGTGTGCTCTTTGTTTACCCATATTTGTCTCGTTGCTTCGCATTGCCAAATACTTGGTTAATGTTATTGTTTTACATTTTAAGAAAGTATGGTGGGATTATGAGCATTATGGGATTTTCTGTGTTTTTGTTTTTGCTAATATCAAGATTTATTTTTTCCTCTAGAAAGGTTCTGAAGGAAATCTCTGTTGGAGACCTAAAGCCTAATGAAACAGTTGAAGCAAATCTGGAAGCACAACTACTCTCCAAATTAGACCATCCAGCCATTGTCAAATTTTATGCAAGCTTTGTGGAGCGAGATAGTTTCTGCATTATCACTGAGTACTGTGAGGTGAGAGATTTAGATTACTTTGAAGAAATGTGATGGAATGTGTGCTTTAAAATAGGGTCTTAAAAGAAACCTAGACCAGTTTTTTAATGCTTCCCTTTGTATTTTATTTGTTAAGGGTGGTATCACCTGCTAGTTGTTAGGCATATTTCAAACAAACAATATTTCCTGCTCATGTGTGCTCATAGACTCACAGCTCATAAACAAACCAGAGAAGAGAAAATAGGTTATTTAAATACTATTTCATTTTGTTTACTGTAATTGGTATTAAAAGAAAGACTTAAGGAAGACAGGTTATGAGACCTCTGGATGAACTCAGAAAGATTGTACCACATACGCACTACTGATAGGTAAGAGAGGATGAGACTGGGAGTTTGGAGGTGCACTGTGAAATTTAATGCAAATGAATAAGGGAAAACTCTCTCAGGAACTGGAGCTGATTACAAGGAGCTTAAGCCTGATCAGGGGGCTGATGAGTTTGGTAGGAGCATTTACTTTATAAAGTGGAGAATAGTTGATGAGTCAGACCAGAGTGTAAGAGATACAACAAATACTAAAGTAGGAAATAGTACTGTATAGTTACCAGTTTTTTTTTTTTTTTTTAACTGCAGCATTTGGTTTAAAAACATATTGATAAAATCTGTCTTAAGGCTGTAAAGTAAGTATTTAAACATATTTAAACCAACTTTTTAAGAGTTTATATGAAACAAATGTCTACTTTTTTATTAAATATAGATGTGCTGTTCTGAAAACATCTGTTATACACGCAGTGCTCTTTTTATGAATCTGCGAAGCAGACTGTTCAGTTGTGCTCTGCTAGACATTTGAAATGATTTGAAAGCTAATGACATTGGACCATTGGGTATCTGTCCACCATCAGACTTGTATTAGCTAATCACATTTCTCCAAGCATCCAACTTTGATGTGAATAATTAAAGAAGTAAAGTTTCTGCCAGTCATTCCTATCTTAGAAACCTTCTTTGATGACAGTTAAATGCACATTATAGCTGGGATTTTTTTTATTAAATCTGAAACGTTTGATTCTGTTATGCAGTCTGAACATTTGCTGATGTACTATTCTTACATTCATACAGAAACTCTTTGCTTCATGCCCTGAATGTCTGACAGCTGGGGCTTAATGGAAATTTTATATTGTCAACTCTTACTGGAAATTCAGAGCTGAGAACTGAAGGATTATCCTAACTGTCCAGATGTTCCTGCGCACTGTGATTCACTGTTTCTCTGCCAGTGGTAGAAAGTGGCCCAAAACCAGATCACTTGATCCTGTAGAAATGAAGAAGCCTCTTTCAGCAGCATTATGGGAGTAGACTAGTGTCTTTGGTCCACTGCTTTTAATTTTTATTCTTCTGTCTGAAAGAAAATTATTGGTGAATAAAAAGGGCATGATAGTCCACTAGGATTTGCTTCTGATTTTTCCAGAAGGGAGACTATGTTGCATTATTGCAATTAAGCAATTAGGAGGACGTATTAAATCAATTGTTCAGATAAGGAAAATACAAAGCAAGGATTTGCATACTGCTATTCTATTTTACCCTGAGTATTTCTATAAGGCATACTTTTGTATTTACTTGTCTATAGCCTGTCTTTTAATATGGTGCGAAGTGGATCTTATTATGAAAAAAGATGCGTGTTTAAATTGAGAGTAAGAAAAATGTGTTGCTATCTGATCTATCCTTGTTTGGAAATCTAGTACATTCAGTTTGTCATGCATAGAATAATTACCACTTTGGCAGTAATTTGTACTCTTGGGCAGACTCAAAATAAACATCAAGTTGGCATGGAAACAGAACTACCCTCTCAGCCTTATTCTGTTTTCTCCAAAGAACTGTGACTTATTCATTAGCTGCTGTACTTTGTTCATTCTTGTTTGAATAGTGTAGAGTGAGCCTCCAATGCAGCTGCTCTGTCTTATACCTGTCCTATGAACAAAAGAGAACGCTGCTCTCCATTGCTCAGCTTGACATCTTTTATTATAACTGAATTCTCTCAAAATTATAGAAAAGAAGAATGTGTATTCTGTTTCAGTCTTTTTGTTGAGCTTCTTTTGCAGCTGTTCTGATTCAGTGTCTTACATATATAAACAATATGAACATTGGCATGTTAGTCAAATTTGAAACAAAAATGAGCTTCTGCTTTTGTGAAACTTGGGTTTCATTTTGTGGCACAAATTGGACTTCAATCAAATACAGTTTTTATAAATTAAAACAAAGTAGTGCCTTTAAATGTTGTATCATTTTAATACATCAAAAATCAGAACTAGTTGCACTTTCCCCCAGATAATTATTTCAGTCTCTTCGCTGCATTCTCACTGTGTTGTGAACCTACATATTCTAAGGAAATCTAAGGAAAAGCAATAACTAAAGCAGTTAATGCCTGTTCACATCATCAGTCCTAGGTACAGAGCTGTTTTAAGTTACTGGTGTGTTTGATGCTCTTGACATTTAAATAGAAACTGGAGCGTGGAAGCTTCCTATTTAATTTCTACTTTGTTAGCTTCCTCATGGACTTCACTACACTGGCCTTCCAAAATGCAAAAATGGGTTAATAAACTTCTTTAGAGTTTCATGGCTTCAATATTTCAGCAAATTTGTAATAATGCATTTTTGTTTTCCTTTCTTAGACATAGCATTAGGCTTAAATTAACTGCAGGACATTGAGACCAGTCCTGTGAAAAGCCATACATTTACCTGAAGGCACATGTAGTACTTTATTTGACTGCTTTTGCTCTTCTTAGATCATCTGAAGGACTTTTTAGGTGCTATGCTTCTTTGATTTTTTCGTGTCAGTGCGTGATTGTGGAAGAGGACACATTGGGAGAGTGAGAAATGGTGATTAGAGGCTGCTGCACTTCAGCTGTTTACCTGTTTAGTCCCCTGGGGACAGTAGCCAGCTGCCAGGGGTTGGAGCAGCCCCTGAGCCTTGGACTACTGCTATCATTGGCTCACTATGGTCTGGGGCAGCCATCTGGAGTAGGTGAGTCACTGCTTTTGAGGTGCATGCAGGCATAGACACAGCCCATCTGGTTGCCATGCAGCAGGGTACCCAGCAATACCTTTTCTTCCCTTCCTCTGCTTTGATGAGAGCAGCCGGGGAGAAGCTGTTGAACATTTGGAGTTGCAAAGAGAGAGCAGCTGCTCAGAGCTCCAAGCTCCCGAAAGAGCTTCTCTCTGGACTGCAGTAGGGAGGCAGATGGAGAGTTGCAGCCATAAACGAGATGAATCAGACATTTCAATTTAGAAATTGCAGGACATTGTTAGGGAACACATTTTTGATATGTGACAAAACACATTTTCTTTTTTTTTTTTTTAACATAGTCAGTTCTGAATGTTGCAACACTTAGAGACTTAAGAACCACAGAAATTATTGTAAACTCGTGTCCACTCAGAAATGTATGGATATGCAAGGACAGAACCTGCTTATTTTGTAGCATAAGTATGAAGCACAGTGGTTTTGGGAACCACTGAACAGACTTCAACATTCTAAGAGTCCACAGTACAGAGAAAGGTTGATGATGGGAAATGGCATGTATCAACATAACCAGTGATCTATTTTCTATACGCTTATCACTGTGGTTCAGGTTAAACTATTTTCTTGTGTATGGCAAACACACACACACAGACATTACACATTTTGATTTTATGCAGAATGTGTAATGCAGAAGTGATGATTTATGCAGAATAAGTTGTCCTGATGTAAGGTAATGAATCACTAGAATATAACATGACACACGGTCCCTTTGCTTTGGGATTAGTTACCTCAACACAGATCTTGCCACTACTGTGCATTCTTGTAAACAAAATCCATTTATTTTATAAACTGCATAAATAACCAGCAGACAACCATCTCTGTCTTTTTTAGCAAAATAAACAGTTTTCATTTAACTCTCCTCAAGAGCCTCTTTGATCATGCTGTTGTTCAAATGATTTTTTCACATATATGCAGTTATAGTTTTCAAGTAGTCTTTTTCTTTATATATTTTCCAGTTTATTTGACTTTGCATGCTATGCATCACATTGCTTCAAGTGTTACATCAAGATTCAATTGTAGTTTTTAACGAAATGTTCCTCATAACACATGCTGCAGATTCTAGATGCTTTAATTCTGCCTTGTTTCTGGCAAAAGAGAGTATGGAAGAGGGACAAAGTATCATAATTAAAGAGTCTGTATTTTAATTTTTAAGAGAACAGCATAGTTTATTTGATTATGCTTATTTCAACATTACAAATGAGAGTGTCTCTTGACTGTGCATTGCTTGACTTAAGTGGCAATGCTTTCCCCAGATTTACAAGCCATTAGTTAGACAATTTGGGGTAGAATCATTTTGCCTACTTAGATGTTTACATTTGAGCCACTCAGTGTAGGCCCTAATTGTAAGCCTTTGTAGAGAAACAGCACTTGTACAGCATGATCTATGTCTTCCTAAGGCAAACACCTAGATGGCAGAGATAATTGCACTGTACCTTTGTATTAACTATAAAGAGAGTTTGAGGTGACCAGCTCAGATGGACGTGTCTAAACACACACACGAATGGGTGATGTGAAGTGAGAACAGCTGAGAACTTTGGTAATTTTGTGTGACGCTAAGCGAGAACTGACCTACTTTCCCTCGGCAGCCAGACTGCTTGATCTCATTTGAGTCCTCAGTTTTGTGTGCTTTTGGTGCTGTGAGAATTCAAAATTCATGTGCAAGCATTAATTTTACTGACTATGTGCTATGGAGCCTGAAGGTGTAAGAAAATGGAGTCCTGTGTTTTCACGAAGGAGAAGACATTTTAAAAACTTACTTTAAATGTACAAATTTGTTGTGATGTTTTTCAGGGTGGAGATCTAGACTATAAAATTCAAGAGTACAAAGAATCTGGGAAAATATTCACACAAAGACAAATAATAGAGTGGTTTATACAGTTGTTACTGGGAGTCAACTATATGCATGAAAGGTACAGTCATTTAATAAGGGAACATTTGGTTGGGAGGGGAGTGAGTAAAGTTTTACTTGCTTGTACATGTTCAAATAGAAATGAAACCATATTGATTATTTTCTGTGTGTATAAAATCCTATTCACCAAACTGCTATAAAGAGTATGTAGTAAATTTAAAGTGTAATTAATTAGCTATCATGCAAGAACATTGTATATTATATCCTTTAGCGGTGCAGTAGTAGATGTCTTTCAGTGTTAATTTTTCTGACAGCCAAGTGAAAAATCTAACACAACAGAAATTGTTCAATATTGTTAGAGTAAATTGGGGTTAAAGTTTAAAATAGAGACAGCTTTTTAAAGGGGATTCAGCAAATAACTCTTGTGGATGTTTAATGTGAAGAATCAAATGTATGTACGTGATGTAGTCCCAGAAAAATCAGTGAAGTTACACGCATATATTCTTTAAACACAGACATTACTTTTAACAGCACATCAAAGATTAACCCAAACATTTGCTTCGGGGCATCCAGACAGTGGTATTGTGAGACTATGATTAATTAGCACATTTTTTAACCAGTAGTGCAAGATTCCATGCTACCAAAGGCATCAAGTTGGTCATCTGATGGAGAGTCATAGAGTATTGATTTAAAAATGTCCCTGCTGTAGGTAAACAAGGACAGAAATAAGGTCTCAAAGCAAGACTTAGAAGGTTTTATGTGAGCCGTAGAGATCCAGCACTCCAGCCATCTCCTGGCTCTGCTGGTAGCACACTCCACACATGACTTTTGCCCAAGTTTGCAGACTGTTGAACAGCTGTGGAGATCACACTTGGTTTGAACAGAGATAACAAGAGGTAAATACCTACCTGGTCATCTCCATGAGTGCCTGCAGTGTGATTTACACAGGCTGACTTCAGTGATTTAAACAGTTCCCTCATTGCCATTGCAGTGGACGTGTACGAGACCTGTTTGGTCCCTTTCTGTGTCATCTCATGCTGTCATTGTGGAGCTAGCTGTGACTATTTAGCACAGCAACAGATATGAAGGAGACTGAGTGCTGTGTTGAGCTAAGAGAAGAAGGCTGCTAAGCTGAGAGCTGGAGGAACAGCCGCTCAGATAGGAATACAAGGGTCCTTTTCAGGAGCAGTGAGACAGGTGAAGTCAGCCTGGCTTTCAGCATCTTCTCCTTTCCTCTGTCTCCTCCCTGCTGCTTTTGTATGTTATCAGCTCTGAAATACCATGTTAACGTATGAGACAGAGTCCTTTCTCTGTCTGGATAAAATAGTCTGGAGACTATTGTAGCCCAGTTGTCCAAGATGTTTCATCCTGCCAAGATGAACCATTTGCACCATTATTCTTATTGAACATTCAGAATTAACAATGTCCTTGCTGCAAGGACTATCTTAGCAGAGACTAAGAATGTTTATCTGCAGTCACCTTGTATGGCATCTACTTTGCCATTTGTAAATAACTAATCTAAACACTGCCACACTCAAATTTAGGTGCCTGTTTTGAGGAAATGAGCCAGTTTGCCTAGAATAATGGCATAAATTATTAGTACAGCTAGTGGAGAGAAAGAAAAGTTTATGTTTGAAGGTTAGGTTACCCCTAGAATCTGGAGATGAGAATTCTTTTTTTTTTCCAGATCTTTTTTTTCAATTTGAATGTAAACTAGATTCTATGCACACTATATTGAGGCTGAAAGCAGCACTAAATGGATATAACTGCTTCAAATCTATCTCACAGCAGGGCTTGGGCCAAATTCAGTTGTCTGACCTTGAGCTGCAAGAGAGCAGTAGGTTGAGACAGTCACTTGCCACCAATAACAAGTATTCCTGAGCTAACTGCAGAATGTAGGATACTTTTGACCTAAAGAAAGAGATGCCTAATGAGTTTTTGCACCTACAACGTCAGGCTGTAGAGGGAAGAGGACAGAATGAATTGCTGTCTAGGACTCAGAATATTTTGGTTCCTAATTGTCAGTATCATAGAATGAATCATAGAACGGCTTTGGTTGGAAGGGGTCTAAAAGATCATCTAGTTTCAACTCCCCTGCTGTGGTAATACATATGGGGCTTGTACACAATGTGTCATGCCAGCCCCACAGGCTGCAATGATGGGAGCACAGCAGGGGGAGAACTCAGGATGCTGTGTTTTTCAGCATTCACCTAAGGTAGAAAGGACAGAGGGAAATGGGAATAAAAATCCTAATTGTTTAGCTAAACTAATAGTGTTTTTTTTTTCCCCACCTTTTTCTTGAAATCCAGTTTAATAATTTATCATAAAAATGTTGGTAATCTGGAAGGTCCATTTTCAATGAAATCCTTTCTTTAATGTATGCATTTAGAAGGTACATTGTATAGACTAGTGCGAAATAATAATAGATTGCATAAGCTAGTATTTCTTTTTATCTTTCATCCTCTGTATTTCATTATGCCTCTGTTATCTTCCTTTTTCCCAAACATCCTTTTGGCCTGCTTTTATTTTCTCTCCATTATTTTTCTCATATTCTACTTGTTCTCAAAAAAAAATCTTTTTAGAATTCTTATAAACAATTTTTTTTTATATACATATGTATGTTAAATTACTGGGTTTCCTGAAAAGTACAATTGAATTCTCCAGTGAAAATAACAATTTGATTTTCCAAAGAGCATTTCATTTTCTGTCTTTGAATTAGAGCTATTTAATAGCACCTCTCCAGACACATACAAAGTGTCTTGACAGTTTTATTTGTATTTGCAGTTCCTTTACTGTGTTATGTTTTTAACTGTATTCACAAGAAAGCCTATTCTCTATCTTATTAGTATACAGCCAAACAATAGCTTAAATGGGAAAGCATAGGCTTTAAAACTACTTACAGAAATTCATTTGAATTACTGAAATATAAACATATAATAACAGCCCTCTGTTAATATATAAAGGAGTCATACATTATTTCTTCTATACTGATACGGGAAAAAACATATAATACATATTTGAGCTGTGTCCTAATGGAAAGAAAACTTAGCCCTAGAGTCAGAAGTTTCAAGTATTCATTAACTATGGGCTGGACTTTCTCAAGCCAATTCTCAGAAAATCCATCTGCTGTGGATGGGAATTTTTATTCCAGAACATTAAAAATGATTATTTCTAGTTTTAGACATAGACTATTATATGATTGTGCTTCTTGCACAGCTTTAGTTGAAATTCTGTGCTTTTTGAAAACTCTCATGCTGGAGATTTATCTCCAAAAAGGACTGTTCTTCTCCTTTGCATTTCTCCCCCTGTAAAAAGAAAGATTATGCAGTTCAGACATTCATGTCTCTTACTTATGCTTCATAAATCCCAAAGGAGTAATGCATATCTCCTAGTGACTTTGCCATCTATTGTCTATTTTACATAATTGGAAGAATTTTTGAATTTAAACTTGAAAGCTAAATTATCTAGAATTAAGTAGATTGAATCCTCATTTGTCATTTGTATAACCAAGAAGAGAAGTTAAAGACAGCAACATAATTTCAGTGGTCTAGACTAGGAGAGTTAGCATGAAACCATCATCTGGTGGCTGGCATGCTTGTAGCCCAACATACACTGGGGCACAAAATGGATCCCACAGCAATCAGGCAGTGAGACCATCAATTCATTTAACCTCTGTTTGAATAAAGCTGGCCATTATGTTATCCATCACTTTCCTAATCTTCATGAACAATACGCCAACACTGAGATTTTGATAAGGTTACTGTTTACGCAAACAAATCAATTGCTTTCAATCTACAGGGTTGCAAGCTTTGCCCAAGTCCTTTATCTGGATTTTATGTTGTCTTTTCTAGTACAGAATCTGCAGTTGCCCAGAACCTCTTAGTTCTCAAAATAATTTTTCAGAAGGAGCAAAAATAAATTCACTTCTGAGTATTTCACAGCAATAAGCTACTTCAGATTCAATTAGCTTCCCTTGCTAGTAGGTTGCAGACAATCTTTATTCAAGAGGGCTGCCCACTGCTCAGCAATCCACACTGCTTTTTTATCACTATGAGACAGCAAACAGGTACTCTATAGAACATAGACAGAGTTTTATTTATAGTCCAAACTTAAAACCATCCTGAAGTGTTAATTTCTACCCAAAATATCAATAACCACTTCACTGACTGTCAAGTTAGATTAAGTTTTCCTGGAGTCCAGTTAGATCATGTTACTTTATTGGCAACGTATATTTATTTCTTGCTAGAATTAAAGTAGTTATTTCAGATTAGGTTTGAGCTTGTAACTTGTTTATCTTCCGACATATCCAGGCAGAATGAAGAGATTTGAGAAACATCATTGTTGTTTTTTTTTTACCATATTAATACATAAAAGGATCTTATAGTTATTGGTAATGCCAATAATTTGCATCAAATTTGAATCAATGTATCACAAGCATGTATTAATGTTACATTCTATTTCAAACTAATGTGGCCAAAATGCTTGTTATTCAAATGCTTGTTATTCAGATCACAGTTACCCAGCTTTTTCTGTTCAAGGAATCTGTGGTTATATTTCTACAAAGCCAAAATAAACAAACAAAAATCTAACTCAAGAAAAATCTAACTCAGTGGAGTCAACTTCTTTCAAAGGCTCTGTGTGATGCATGGAAAGGAAATAGTTTATGAATCTAAATTAACAGAGCAAGATTTATTTATGACTATGTATATATGTGGGCTTATAAACCAATAAGGAATATAATGTTAGTTTAATTTCCTTACTGATGTAATGCATGATGAATATATATATAATACTCAAGAAAGTAAAGAATAAATTATTTATAAGCATCAATGAAAGCATGCTGAATAAAACATTCATTTTTCCTGATGTACACATTTCTCACTAGAAGTATTATTTTCATGACAAAAAATTAGAAAAAAAGAACCTTAAGAAGTATAAAGTACTTTTTTAATGTCCCATAAAAATACAAATGTTTTCTTGTTCGACTATGTGTGCATTACAATATTTTCTAGTAGCTATTTTCCTTTTATTCCTTCCTGTTTATGAACAGAGTATAAAAATAAAAAAATAAAAAATCAATATGTTTGCTTTCTTGCAAAAATTATTTTCAAATGACATGTGGGCTAAACTGCTTATTTAAATTGTGCTGTAGAGTAAGCATTTTATAGTCTTAAAGTGGAAAATATTTTGGAAGTCATTTAAATGTTTCAGTGTATAAGACTTTCATAATTCAGTACAATTTGACATAGTCCTTGAGAACAACTCAGGAACAACTGAACTCTACATATGTATGGGATTTTTCTGCCCACATCTCAAGAATTTTGCAGCTTTTCTTATCTGTTCTAAATGGCTATACAAGGAGTGCATTTGCAATACCACAGTTTCAGTAGCCAGTCTGTGCTGAATGCTGTTCCAACATCCTCCTGAACAGAGCTGGGAATGAATGCTGTGTATTACCCAAGCTATAAGGAACTTCAGAGTGGTTGACTTCAAGTTTAGCTGAGGTTGTAGGAAACCCTCTTAGAATTGCTATTAATATGAATTCATTGAGACTATGCTTTGTGTACTGTAGATATATTTATTTTTCCCTAATGGGGCGGAGAATTCCTGTCACGCATTAAGATCTCAAAAAAACCAAGGAGTTGCTGTTTGTCCCAGTGTGGTGTGCAGTGTCTGATGTTGCTTCAGTCTTTGATAGAAAAATAAGTCTGTAAGAGCCGGTTGCTCTCTTTCTTTTCCTTTTGATCTCTTGTCTTTGTGAGGTTCTTTTATCTTCCAGACCATTACTTTAAAAAATTGTACAGCTAGCTTAGTCTATATACGTGTTTGTCTTTCAAGTAATACATTTTCTCTGAAGGAGGATTCCCTGAGCTTATTGCTGTTTTTCTCATCCCTTATTCTATTGTCATACATCTTATTCTTCTGGCTGAAAATAGTATGTAACACTTTTAAGAAGAGCCAGACAGGAAGACTTGCTTTTCAGGAAGACCTGCTTTTCTCCTTTCCTCTGCAGCTCATTTTAAACCTGTATCTGTGTTCTCTAGCTAGGATTCCTGGGCACATTTTTATTATCCTGGCTGCTTAGGCTCTTAGCTTGCATGTGGGTGACTGTGAATGCATCTCTGTGATTATTTGAAACTCCTTAATGCCGTTGTTAGTGCAGTGTTCAACAGTTAGACTGTAACATGGTGGGCTATCCTTCCTAGCAAGAAAAGAAGATAAATATTTGAGACACTTGATGGCTGACTGTTAAGTTAGATGAGGTTGAATTTTTATTATTATTATTTTTTTTTGGTATTACAGGCGAATACTTCACAGAGATTTGAAAACCAAGAACATATTTTTGAAGAATAATCTTCTTAAAATTGGTGAGATTTCCTTACTTTTTGCAGATACTTTTTTCACTTTTGTAAAGTGAAAACTTTGTTTTAAGTAAGTTATTTCTGATTTTTTTTTCAGTATTCATCACCGTGGTGCCTAAGTATCAAGCTCTGATGCCTAGAGCTATTCACTACATGCACTGACAGGACAAAACCTTTCATAGTATCCCAGAGATGTTGTTAGCTTTTATCTGTGGAAGTTATCAGATAATGTGAACAAAAACTTGTATTCTTAAAAATCTTTTGGTCTATTTCCTGCAAATATAAGAACAATTGGTAAAGGATAGTTCCTTTCTTTTAAATGGATCATAGGTACAAATAGGACAAGCCTTTCCAATTAATTTTAAATGAGATGGAAACTCAGATATGAAATTACTGTTGAATTTGAAGTGATAATCAGGAATTTAAGTAGATCTCTATCTCAGTACCAATATTGTTAGCTCTCCATCATACTCTGTTTTTGCATTGTGAGCTCTGAAGTTTTGTCAGTTCATACAAGCTGAGGGTATGGCTCTTAATATAAAAAATGAAAAGTGAACAGAGATGTTTATGAAATCTGTGGTAATCTCTCAGTTCTTTGTATGAATTTTAATCTTATTGTGCTTAATTGTTTGGGGGTGGATTTTTCTGTTGTTACTTTTAGGGGACTTTGGAGTTTCTTGTCTTTTGATGGGTTCATGTGATCTGGCAACAACATTTACTGGGACGCCATACTACATGAGTCCAGAGGCACTGAAACACCAAGGATATAACACAAAATCTGATATTTGGTGAGTAGTCAGCACGCTATTTCATTCATATACATTCAGTGAAAAGGAAATGTCTTAAAAGGTAAAATGTCATCTATTGCCAAGGTCAGCATTTAACTGTCTTCAGCAGCTCCGCTCCGCTCCGCTCCGCTCCGCTCCGCTCCTCCCCTCCCCTCCCCTCCCCTCCCCTCCCCGCAAAAGCTTTTATCATATCATGACCTATTAACTGAAATTAGCTGAGTCTCTCTGCAGCTTTTTGTTATCAGGTTAGTACAAGGATTGGGAAATTTGAATGCCTCTTCCTACTGAGAAGTCTCTCTAGTAATGAGATATAAATACTTTTGATAAAGCTCATGAAAGCTTATTTTTTATTGCTTGACACAAGAGAAGTCAAGTTCTGCAATTGTTTTGGGCTCTTTGGTTTTTAGGGGCTTTTTTTAATGTGACAGCTCATTTTCCTTCAGTCAGTAACTTCAACTCATTAAATAAATTGGTTTTCTTCAAAAAGTGATAGCAAGTTTCTACCTTAGGGAGCACACCATACTGCTATCATTCTTAGCTTCTTTCCTTACAAAGACTAGAAAGTCTCAGCCATATTAAAATTGTTAGGAATTTTGCCTTTGAGTTCATTTGATCCCAGTTTTATGTCACCATGCCTAATTATATCTATATTGTCATCATTGCTTATAATAGCAATATCTATACATAAGGCATTTATATGGCACAAAATGTTCATTCCTTGTACAGAATGGAAAGCCCAGGATATGGATAAAATGGCTGAAATGACTTGCAGCTTGAGGGACAATATTTTTTTTTCTATTCTGTCTTCAGCAGAGGAAATGTAGAAATGTTAAAAAGAACTGTTATTCTTTATCTGGTTATTTATTTTTTTAGCTGAGCTCATATTTGATGAGGTTGGTCTTGTGTCTTTCAAACTACACTATATTCTAAGGCCCATTCTGTGACATCCATCCACGAGAGAGGAGGAAAGTACTAAAAGATCAGATGAGCTGCAGAACAGTCTGCTCCCATTTCGCACAATTTTAATCCAGTGACATGTAAGAAGCCCTAAAAAAGGTGAACTCCATATATGAACTTCACAAACCTAAGGGAAGACTTAGCATCTAGGCTTCAGAGCTCAGCTTTGAGGCAGCATTCAGGAGTATTCAGTTAGGGCTCTGAAAGCCTTACCAGAACAAGGTAAAGGGCTTTGACATGAGTAATTCTATTTACTGTCTGAACCCTGTAGCAGGAGGAGCAGAGACATTACTTGTTGCCATTTAATGACTCTGCAGGAGGTAAGCTGGGGCACTTGGGAGTGCAGCACTCATTGCTGCCAGCTCAAGACCCAACTCAGTCCATGAGTACAGTCATGCTGGAAGGAATGGCTGCCAGAATGTCTTCTGCAGCTGCTGGCCTTGTGCAAAGTGAGCCTTGGGGAGATATCGGACATCCTTGGCTGGAGAGCCTGTGTGTGGCTGATCAGCCCAGCTTCTGCCCTGACTCAAGGGGACATTAAATCCTCATGCTGGATATTCAGAGACTTGTGAAGAAGTTGTCCAAGTCTTTTATGAGTACCTGAGATGATGTTCTCTCTTAAGACCTGTCTTGATCTCTAGCAGGCACTAGCTTTTCATCTCTGAAATATAAGGTTTTCTAAACATCAGAGAGACCTTTGTACTTTCCAATGTCTTCATGCAACCTTGAAAGCCCAGACTTTCCAAGAAGGTCAATGATAGCTCCTACAAATGGCTCTAAAGCTAAAATGGGCTGTTGTAGATTCCCCTGAGATCTCTTTTATTCCAGAGAACATGAGGTTCCCTTGGCACAACAGCTTGCAGCCAGTGTAGGTCCTGCTTCTTTCATACTGCAGACTGAGCATTACTCTCCCATCTCACCTGAAACTGTCTCTGTGTTCAGATACCCAATAAAGTTAACATGCCACTAGTGGTTAGCACTGTATTGTGCTCACAGGTTTTTCCAACCCAAAGAGTTTAAGGCTGCTTAAATCAGACTCTGTAACCTGTACTGGCTTGTAGTCTGCCAAGGGTATACTTGTATAGATCCTCCAGTGCAAATTTAGACTGCCTTCCAGTGCCATGGCTATCTTATTTTGTTTCTGAGTAGATAAAGTGTATGCAGACTGTATTCTTTTCAGTGCTATGAGTGTATATGGCAAACTCCACCCATGAACTTTGCAAAGGATTTGTGCATGCTACGTATTATAAATTTTCTCAGAGGCAGAAATGATAGCAGAAATAATTTAGTAGAAAAACAAATGCATTTGTCACTTAGAAACATAGCAAATTCTTTACAAGAGAGGTATAAATAGCTTCCTTTTTGTCTTCCAGAGGAAAATTAATGTCACATTTGAGTCCGTTGTACTCAGCTGTCAAGTACTGTCAGATTTTGACAGATGTTTTTTCTGTGGAGTTTGGATAAATGGAGCTCCGTATGTCACAGATCTTGGGACTTTCATTTTAATTGTGCTTGCTTGCCTATGCTTCTGCCCCAGTTTGTCTTTTCCTTTAAATGGATTATTTTTTTTAGTGCCAAATTTAAGTAGATAATTTCCAAAAATAACAGTCGAATTCATACATACATTGGTCTTTTGAGTAACATTTAACTGATTGATTTTTTAAAATGTGATTTTGTATGAAACCTAGAGCTTTCATATGAAAGCTAGTGCTGGAGCAGATACCATATTTTGAAAAGGTGGGCCAGATCCTCACTGTTATGAATCAGCAAAACTTCTCTGAAGTGATCTCTGCTCTTAATTCTGAGATAAATGCACAACAAAAACATCTTAAAAGCTGCATGAATTGTGAATTTAAGCTTTACTCTCATTACATATATTTTTTTTCTTGGTATGCTTTGTATTTTGTTTTATGGAACTTAAGACAGAAAGAAATTACCATTATGTGACTTATGAGAGAAAATTTCATCCTGATTTGTCTTTACAGGCGCAATGTTACCATTTTGTCCCAGATTTTCCGAACTATGTGTCTTAAAGCAAAGCACAAATAAAATTGCTATTTCAATTAATAGAGGTGTCTAAATTATCTTTTTCCCCCCATATTCCTCCATCTATCCCCAAACAACTGAAAAAAGACCCCTTTAGCTGATTATGCAGGTGCAATAATCTGACTGATATTAATTTTGAAACAAATATTTGATTTCAGAATTGGAGGAGTGCAGATTATTCTGGATTCTTAAATATTTAGATGTAGCATTTGATTCTAATTGCTTTCAGCAACCCACGTACAGATAGCAACAAACCAGTATGTACCTACATTGTTTTAAATGAGAGCTATTTCAGTTCAATAATAAAAGGAGTCATCATCACTCAGTGAGCTGAACTCAAACGTCTGTAACTGAAGACATTTAATGCCTCGTTTTGGTGCAATTATGTGTTGTATGATAAGAACGAATAAAACATTCAGAAGGAATGAAATATTCTTTCATTTTTATCTTCATTGCTTTGTACTGTAGAAATGCTAGATGCTTATAAGACTATTAAATGTCTGGGCCAACTGAAAACCTTTTTGTAATTGCTACTATATACACGTACCAGAAGTCACCAAGCCCTTCCCATCCCATAAATGAGGGAGATAGAGGAAGAACCTTTCCTATAATGAAAAGAGTACTATAATGTTCTTGTTATAGTGACCCAAACCTGGTAATCCTTTTAATGCTTGTGGCCTCTCTCTCTGGATATAATTCCAGTGGCACAAGAGGGCTGCTCACCCAAATATAAAGGTTTGGCCGTATCCAAACTTATTTCTAAAATATGCAATCTAGATAACAAGTCTCCATATCATTTAAAGTTGTTATTTGAATCGTTCTTGTAGTGAGAAACACTTTGGAATGGGATTTTTACATTTGAAAGAAGCTTATTTATTAAAATAATATAAAGGATTTGCTGCTAGCTCTATCTATTTTATGGCAGTTAATATAAAATGTTCTTTGTGGACTGGATAAAGTACTAATGCTGTAAAAGGAGTTAGGTACCTAACACACAGTGTACACAAAGTAGTTGTGATTTTGGGAGACTTCTCAGGCTTTCAGAATTTCCCAGGTGTTAGTGGCTGTGGGTTTGGAGATAGCTTATAAAAATGTGTTGGGGAGATGCTTAGTCAGCACACTGGAATGTACAATATAACCCTGATAAATATATATATAGCAATGCTGTAAGCTGTATGTGAATTTTTTCTTTTTTCAAAAGCTGCTGTGTGCTCAGCCTTCATCTCTCTCTAAGATGACAGACAGGAGACTCCTTTGGGATAGTTCAGTGGAAATATCCATCGAGTGTGTAGAGTTACTTAAAAATCAAGTGAGATTTTGGATGCACAGACAACCTGGATCCATTCTCACAGAAAGACTTCACAGAATTTAATTACTGTGAGAATTAGTGTGCTGCTATTCTTTCCAGTTGGTTTTAAAAGACTGTGTCCCAGATCTACTTGTCTCTGTTAAAAGACACCAACAAATAACCCCCAGAAATTGTCATGAAGATTAATGATAGCTGCTGCTCAACTGTAGAGGGAGAAGCCGTGCCATGAAGACCTGAAAAGCAGTGCATGAGAATGTCATGATGGTACATACAAGGCCTGCTCCAAAAGTAATGCCTCCTATTTTATCATGTTGGCACATGACAGCACAGATGGATGTTAGTGGTACGGCAGTAGAGGCTGAACCTTCTCACCACTATTCTATTTTGTTGCCATGCAACAGATGGCAGCAGAGGGGCAGTCCGACAAAATGGCATCTGACATGGAAGTCTGTATGAAGCAAAGATGTGTAATTGAATTTCTCCATGCGGAAAAATTGCAGCCATTGGCATTCATTAATGTTTGCTGAACATTTATGGAGACTAAACGGTGGATGTGAGCACAGTGGTACATTTTAGCAGTGGTGACAGTGACGAGTCACCTCCACTGGAGAATGTTTTTACGGATGCAGCAAGCAGGCTTTTGTTAATCGCTGGCAAAAACACAAAGCTAATGGTGGTGACCATGCAGAAAAATAGTGTTCTGTAGCTGAGAATTTGCTCAATCAAATAGTGGTGTTGTACTCTTTTTATTTGTTTCCAAGGAAATAAATAGGAGACATTACTTTTGGAACAACCTACATATGTACATGTATATATTCCTCAAAGACCCTGGAGTCAGCAAGCCACAAAGGCGTATGCATTTAGTTTATCTGGTTTTTACTGTTTCATTAAAAAGATAATGTGCATCTTACAGCCTTTAAAGGAGTATAAAGTATTTCAGAAATTTCGATAAATTATTAGTATGTATTAAAATTACAATAATGTTGGTGTAAACAAGTAGCTCCAAAAACCTGAGTGGTTTCTCCCAAGGAGAAATTAGTGTCAGTCAATGTTGTAGATAATATACTGAAACCTGTTCAAATGCTCCTACTTGTGCTGTAACTGAGCATAAATGGCTTCAAGGTGAAATGACCATACATCAGTTTTTCTCGAAGTAAGTGCTGTTTAGCACATTTTTTGAATGTATTCAGGAACATAGGAAGCTATCAAACCAAATGCTCTGGCTGGATAGTTTAATCACCATTTTAGAATTTCATAACAATGGCAGTTAAATGAGCTAAGGTTATAAAAGTAATTAAATTATGTGTCTGGGTCATTGGCAAATTGGGAAGCAATTTTCTCTTGCTGAATGTGCTCATTACAACATGCTTTGGCTGGGGCTTTTGAAACAACTGCTCTGAGAAATGTGGTCTGGAGGCAAAAGTTTGATTGTTCCCCTGAGTAACTACAGGTCAGCAGTTGTCCTGGGAAAAAGTTGCCTTTCTCCAGGATCCAGGACATTTCTCAGCCTAGGAGGTATTTATTGCATTCCAAATAGTTGCATCTTGCAGTAAAAACCCTTTCCTTTTCTTTTTATTTTCTTCCCCCCCCCCCCCCCTTTTTTTTTTCTTTGATGAGACAGATGGGGTTTTCCCTGAGTAGCCTGTTTGCTGCACTGGCATTACCAGGATGCCTTGGGTGTTATTTTTCATCTTTCTCCAAAGCCTCAGGTGTGGTCAGAGGGCTCATCTAGCTGAATAAATGGGCTTCCCTGATGTGGCAAATCCTGTTCTCCTAATGTCTCATTAAGCACTCTTTGGCTGGCAGAATTAAACAGCCTCCAAAACAGATTGATCCTGCAAAAAACATTTTAGTACAGTCTATCACGCTGGGATTTTCCTTTCTTCTTTTTTCCTCCAGTTGGTTTCCATTTTTGTTTGATGCTTTCAGATGCCTTGTGCACACTTCTGTTGTGAAGTATTTTCTCAGGTAGTGATTATCTTGTTTTATAGTTTAAACATACATCACAAATATAGATCTTCTCTGCGTGTTACCATGTACTAATTTTGGAGATATGAAAGCTGATCGACAAGTAAATATTTAAGACACCATACAGTTATTTAGGTATCTCTATAGTTATGCAGTTATTAGCAAAAATGTTCTAATTGTTTTCAGATACAGCTTTGAAAAGCACCAATGAGACAGCCTTCCTCTCCCCTTGTCCTTAGTTTATTGCACGTGGAGCCTGGATTTCAGCTTTACTATTATTTACTCTTTTTCTTTTGTTGCCAGATGGGCTGACCTCATTTCTCGTCTTTAACCAAAATGAACAATTTAAATTGTATTTATTATTTGCTTCAAAGATGTTTATACCCTTTTCACCAATGCCATTCACCTATGCATTCTTCCACGTATCATCAGTATGCTTTATTTTCATACTGCTTCTGTAAATGATAAATACCACAAGCAAATGTTATGTAAAGAATAATGTTGCTCTGCTGTTGGAGATGAAGGTGATGGTAGACCAGAGGCCCATTTAATGGGCATTTGATGTTTGTCATCAATCCTTATGGGTTTTAAAGATTTAAAACTGACGCTGGTTCTCCACTAGGTCTCCAGCCATGCATATTCAGTTTTCTTCTTCTCCAAATAAAATTTTGAGGAACTTTGGTTTTAGACATTTCAATATAATGCAATCATCTAAAATTTGATAATTCTCTGTGCCCAAATCATTTTTGGCCAAATTAGTGTTTAAATACATTTATATGTGTGTGTATATTTGTGTATGTGAATATATGTATATATGTACGTATATGTGTATAAGAATTTATATACAGATTGTAGGGTTTTTTCATGCATTTATGCAAATGGAATGATGATCTCTCCTACAACAATACCTGTTTGTGATCTGAATGATGAATAGTGATCTTTTCAGATGAAAACAATAACATAATAGTGAGGAGAATAGGACATTTCTTATTGTAATGTCACTATGCATGCTACTTGTAAAAATAACATCTATGCTATTCCTTTTATTTTATTCTTCGAGGTCTCTGGGGTGCATTTTATATGAGATGTGCTGCATGAACCATGCATTTTCTGGACACAATTTTTTGTCTGTTATGCTAAAAATTGTAGAAGGTGATACACCTTCCCTTCCTGACAGATATCCAAGCAATCTGAATGCTGTGCTGAGCAGGTATGTTGTTCTCGTTTAGCTGCTTCTTAAGTAAATTCGGAAAATGACTGAATTATCACTACTGTTTTTTAATGTTTCAGCATGTTAAATAAGAATCCTTCGCTGAGACCAGCAGCAGGAGAGATCCTAAAAATCCCTTATATTGATGAACAACTAAAGGTATGTAAGAAGATAAAGTGGTAGCTATATGTGTTTTGCAAAAGTAGAATGAAGATAGAGAAAATATGTAGAGAAAAAAAAATTTAGAAAGCAGCCTGTGGGAACATTAATCAAGAGACTTTCTGAGCTAAATTACAATGTGACTGAGACAGGGAGGCAGTGGGAAATTAAGCCCTTCTCACTTGACATGCTAAATGTTCCCCCCCTTTAAAATCTCATGAACAATAAGGAGAATGGGCACTTATGCATAACAAAAGTGCAGATTCTTAGGGCCTGGGGACATGTAATCTTTAAACTGTTCTGGTTAGTCGCAGTTTTAATGAAAGACAGTGCATCTTGCTTTTTTGGTCCCTATTTCAGCGTATGCAATACATTATTTTCTAAGGAGGTAAGGAAGGAAACCACTTAATCATTTTTTTGCATTAGGACTGTTTTGGGTGATAGATTGGAGTCTGGATCACTTTGGCCTCAGGCACTGGTATCAATTCTATTTTATTTCTTTACAGAATATACAGTACAATTTCACATGTGTGACTGTGAAAGACAAGGGGCTTAACTGGCAGAAAGAAGCTGCTCCCATTTTTGATGCTGTGTAAGTATTTTTAAATATTTTCTGGGCAGCTCTATAAAAATTAGTATTCCCAAATACTATCCTGTTCTAAACATTTGTTTGTGTTAATTTCATAACGCTTTGCTTTGAAAGGGATTTTGCCATTCCTCAGAAGAACAGGACAATCACATTAATGAGTTTCATAATTAAGAGTTAGGGCAAAAAGTGGTTCTAATGACCAAATATTTTTGTCCTGTAACTGAAAATTGTATGTATTGCATGCATGTGTAGTATATGCACAAACTGATTTATTACCAGTTGGTATGTAATTAAATTTTCTGTATATTTTGAAGGCTTAGCTCATCATTTTAGTTATATCACAGTCATTTTTAAGAAAAGGAGAAAGGAAGACCCAGGGAACTACAGACTAGTGAGCCTCACATCTGTGTCTGGGAATATCATAGAACACATTCTCCTGGAAGAGATGTTAAGGCACATGCAAGATGAGGAGGTGATCCAAAACAGAGAGCACAACTTCACCAAGGGCAGATCATGCCTGATCAATCTGGTGGCCTTCTACAATGGAGTGATGACATCGTTGGATGAAGGGAGGCCAAATGATGTCATCTTCTTGGACTTGTGCAAGGCCTTTGACATGGGCTCGCACCACATCCGTATCTCTAAGTTGGAGAAATATGGATTTGAAGGGTGGACTGTTCAGTGGATAAATAATTGACTGGATGGTTGTAGCTAGAGGGTTGTGGTCAGTGTCTCTATGTACCGTACATGGGCCCACACCCTGGGAAAAGGGAAAAGGGGAAAAGGGTAAGGAGATGGCCCTGAGAGCAAAGAACAGCGGCAACAATCTGAGGAGAAACAAACTAATTTACTAAATAAAATATCGGAATGCAAAACAACACACTATGATACAATATAATTACAATTTAAGCTGATAAATCCAATACAGAGAGAGAGAATGTCCCAAAATCAAGGTAGGCCTTACTCTGCTACTGACGATAAGACGGCTGGAGAGCGAGGTGCTGCCAAGACGAGAGACGGCAGAAAAAAGGGACGAGGTCTCGTGATCTGGAAGTTTTTATACTGCGAGCTTTTATCTTTTCCCTCCGGCTGGAAAATGGTAACAGAGGAGAAAAGTACCGTGGGGACTGTAGTCGTCCTTCTCTTCTGAGAACCAGGTACATCCACTACATGATGTTATGATGTGGAATACCAATAACCAAAAATCACAAAACCATGACAGCGTACCTGCAGCAAGTTTGCTAATGACACCAAGCTGAGTGGTGCCATAGGAGGAAGGGATGCAACAGTATTCTGGGCTGCATTGAAAGAGGGGTGGCCAGCAGGGCAAGGGAGGTGATTCTCTCTCTCTGCTCTGCCCTTGTGAGGCCCCATCTAGAGTACTTTGTCCAGATCTGGGGCCCCCAGCACAAGAATTACGTGGAGCTGTTGGAGCAGGTCCAGAGGAAGGCCAGAAAGAAGATCAGAGGGCTGGAGCACCTTTCCCATGAAGAAAGGTTGAGGGAGCTGGCCTTATTTAGCTTGGAGAAGAGAAGAGACACCTCCTTGCAGCCTTCCAGTACTTGAGAGGAGCTGTGATTTTGCTCTGTTATGAGATAGTACATAGATTGCTCTGCAAATAATGTCTCCTATTTATTTCCAGGGAAACTACAACAGATACAGAGAGCACAATAGCACTATTTGATAGTGCAAATTCTTAGCTACAGAATGCTATTTTTCAACATAGTCACCACCATTAGCCAGTTTGCGCAGATGAGCTGATCGAGATGCTCTTCATTTTGCAGTGTGACAGCTGTGCATGCCCATCTGGAACGTGGCTTGTCTTTCATATCACTGTCACCACTGCTGAAATGCACAGCCCACCACCTCACTGTGTTCACATCCACTGGTTGGTCTCTATAAACCTTCAGCAAGCGTAGATGAATGTCAGTGGGGGCACTATTTTCCACACAGTTCCACACCTTTGCTTCATATGCACTCCATGTCAGACACCATTTTGTCAGACTGTCCCTCTGCTGCCATCTGTCACGTGACAACAAAATGTAGTAGAATATTGGTGGGAAAGTTCAACTTTACAATCATACCACCACCATCCACCTCTGATATCGTGGGCCAACATCATAAAATAGGAGGCATTACTTTCAGAGCAACCCTAGTACATTCCAAATTGGGATTTTGTGATCCTAAGGAGATGTAGCAATCATCTCTATTTCCTGTTTCCTCTAAATAACTGTCAAGACTTCCAATAGTTATCTGAAATGTCTTTTGAACAAATAGGAAGCAGCAATTAAAAAGCCCATGCACTGATTCAGAACTAACAACACCTTTGAGGCAATTTACCTTCTTCCTCTGTTCTTTTTGTGACCCCTTTTCAGTGTGGGCCTTCAGTTTTTCAGCTGTGGTCACTTTGCAGACGCTACCAACTCTACTTCTTGCAAGTGTTTCTTCAGAAGGAGTGACCAGCTTCAACTTTGCAAACAAAAAATTGTTTAATATTAGTGATGAGAAGACATGGAATAAAGACATTGGGATTCAGCAGGGTCTTCTGTACGCTTTTGTTACCAAGTGTGAGTGCTTGAAATATAACTATCTGTAAAGCTCTCATCACTAGTAATTGTGGTTTGAGTTTCCACGTTGTCCTTTCCGTCCCTGTTCTCTCTTGTTGTCAGATGAGTCTCTGTCTTTTTATCAGACTGGAGTTCCCTGGTTTGGTTTCCACTTCAGTATAAACACATGGTTGAACTCTGCAAACATAAGTGTGAAAGGCAGTAACAAATGATGCCATATTATCTAGCTTTTGGCCTTCTTACTATACCACTATTATTGATTCTGCTAGAAATGACCCTTTCAAAGTATGCTGGAAACCAAGAATCACACACTCTGATATACTCAGAAAATATTAAACGTATCTTTTGTCTATTGCTGCTGTATTTGCATTGACTTAATGAATGCATTCCTGTCTATTCAAATGAAATATAGTTAGCTGCAGAGGTGTTCCTCAGAGATATACCTTAACTAGTTTTGAGGAACTGAAATCTTGCCCAAATGTTATGCCAATTCTGTATAGATTATATTGAGTGTTAAATACCTATTAAAATATATACTGTGAGAATCTTCAAAAAACTTTTAATCCATGCCCTTGTTTTGTGGGTTTTTTTTTTCACTTATAATCTGTATAGGATTTCAAATTATCTGTATGCATCAGAATTTTATAGCTTTTGGGAAGCAGTTTTTTAACCTGCAAAGTACATACCTAGACTTCAACTATCACTATGCTTCTAGAAGACATATTAACTGAGGTAGCACTCAGGAAGGACGCGGAAGCAGTATCCCAGAGTCTCTAACTATTCTTGTTCAAAAGTAATTCTCAAGAGTTTAAGATGAAGAGCAAGTTCTAACTGTAAGCATTATCTTCTTATACTTCTGTGAAAAGCAATTTAAAGTTTCTTCTGAGTCTAACACCAAAGTCCTAAAAAACTGTGCAGCTGTGGATAACAATTATCTTTGTTAGAGCATCAAAATTTACCTTGAACTTTTCAAGTTCAGAGCATCAATTTGAAATCAAAAGTCCTAGGAAAAGCTTAAGTATAAATTATCGTCAAATTTGCTGTAGTCTGATTCTCTTTGGTTAAATGTTTAGAATGTGTACAAAATTATAATCTTATTATGAAATTTATTGCATTTATGAGAAAGTTAGCTGCCTGTATTGGCAATGGTAAACAAAATGCCAAATATCTTTTTCAATCACAGATCCATTGAGGCAGGTAAAATGAAATAAAAATACCTGAAAAATGGTGACATTCAAAAAACAAAAAAAAGAAAATAAGAGGAATAGTTTAAATGTAGTGAGTTTCCCACATCTGCTGTAGTCTTTGTGTGTGTACAAGGAGCTGCTTGCTGTGGTGTCCTCCCCAGTCAATCCTCCCCAGTCAATACTACTTTATATTTCTGATTCTTTTTTTCTCATCAGAATTATTTATTGTCATTTTTATTTGAGTTTAATTTCTTATAGTAAAAGCTCCAGTGGCTTAGTTTGTTCCAGTTCCGTGCAAGTCATAAATTGTAAATATTTAAGTAAGAAAAAGCTGTACGGGTTCAGTTTCGACTTTTGGATGAAAAATGACTTTTTTCCCAAGAGATTCTTACAATTTAAATTGGAGGGTTTTTTTTGGTTTTTTTTTTTTTAAAGGGACAAGAAATATGTCTCCATTGTTCATAGTTGCAGTTAGTTTCATTCTCATTAATAATTAAAGTCTTTTTGTCTTTGTCCTTAGTCTTTTGTATTTCACAGTAATTTTCATATCTTTTCACTATTTCCCTCTATAGTCAATAATTGAAAAGCATAATGAAAGCTTCTCAGTTTTTAAAATTCTGATTTCAAAATGATAGTGTTGCAATTTATGTGCTTACAAAACTGGACTCTTAAATGATAAGTGAATTTATCTCGTAACAGCTGCGATAACCATTTGAAATGAATACTTGAATACAAAGAATACAAAGAATGCAAAAATGTTGGTGTGTGTGAAAGATGAATGCCATGGCATTGAAAGCTATGGTTCAAGTTTTGCAATTTCTCTACAATGTGAGGTAAAATCTGAGATAGGTGTTATTTTTTCTGACTTACAACTACTATTGCTCTTCTGTGTTGATAAATACAGCTGAGATACAAACGTCAATAATTCATGCTCAGCTTTCAAAGATGGTCCATGGAGACCATTTTACAAGCAAATTGTTGTTATCGATTAGGACCAGGAATTCAAAAGGACAACATGATAATTATGACTTTCATTATAGACACATTAATACTCTCTTTCATTGCAGCCAACTTTCAACAGTCAATGCAAAATGTATGCATGGTATTTCTTTTTTTCTGTGGTTCTCATTTAAGAACTGCCATTGGATTTGTAATATGCTCAATAATGAATCCTGGCAGGGTAAATATTTCACTGTGCTTCAACATTTATTATTTTAAGGAGCTGAGTTTACCTTTTTCTGTTTTCACCTGAAATGCCTGAAATGGTTCATCTTCTTCACAAATCTAAATCCAAGTTTAAATATTTCAATTTAAAAGAGGCATTTACTTTCCAGACTAAGGTCTGTTTAGTCCGTTATAGTACCTGTGACTTTTTAATTATTCCATTTGAAATGTCAGTATGTTTCAGTATCAAATCCAAATACCGATATGTACATTTCTATATGAAGATAAGCTTGCATGCATTTAATTTCAGGCAGAGGAAAGTTCATTTGCAAACTCTACAGGAACTGTCTGAAGTACAGAAAATGACACCACGGGAACGAATGAGGCTGAGGAAGTTAAATGCTGCAGATGAGAAAGCCAAGAAGCTGAAGTAAGTTGTGCCTAACATTGGCATTGTGCCCTAACCATACAGTTTTCTTCTTTCAGTGGTCTGACTAGGGAGTTAGAACAGTCAAGGTAAGAATAAAAAATCAAAAAATTAAAAAAATAGAAACAGTCTTTAGCTACAGTGAATGGGGATTTTGTATGAGTTAAATTAAGGTAATTGTTTATGTAGAGAAGAATTCAGAACATTAGCCCAAATTGATATTTTGAGCACAGTATTTCTGGTTAGATAAGTATATGAGAGATATTCAGATTCATTACAGTAGGGGATTTTGTTAATGACTTGTCATTTTGAGGATTGCACATTTTGAGGAGTCAGATATTCAGTTGCAATACTGCTTTTGTCAATTGTTTTGTCCTAAGAGATATGCCAATAGAATTTAATAGCTCGGAGAAAATAGTCTTGCCAAGTGATCAAATAGCGGGGAAATCAACACGTTGTAAGGGCTTTACAATTTATAGCTTTTTATTAAGTAATAAAAACCTAATAAAATTGAGGATTTGAAGTATCATTTGTGAGTGGCATGTGAGAAACAGCTTGAAGGCTATGTTTGTATGCATGGATCCCATTTTTAAATAGAAAGAAGATACTGTTTTGATGACACACTTGAGTTTTTTCCCTATTAAAAATGTTCAATGTTTCATGTGATGTGAATGAAAATCAGAAAAGCTCCATATTCATTTCCAATGTTTTCTTTAAAAGCATTTTGCAAAGTGCAGTGTACATTAAAAAATGTTTATTCTGTTATTTATAGATAGTAATAGAGGAATAATTATTTTTAATCACGAGAATCAGCATCTTCACCCTGCCATGCCAAAGCACACTAACAGTTCAGTAAGGCGATGATGTCTAACTATGAAGAGATATTGCAAGGGTATGTGAAGCCTGAATTTATGGCCTCAGGAACTTTGCAGCTGTTGCATATGCCTGCAAATGAATAGTAATTGTAGTTGAGGGAAAATGCTCTGTAAAATTGCATCCTAGTGTTATTTGTGCAAACCCATGGCATCTGTACTCAAAAGTGACACATAAAAATTAAAGGGCTTCATTTCCTTTTGGAAAATACATCTGATCAGCGTTTATGTCTGTCTGACACCAAACATTACATTTGAGACTTGTACTAGCAAGTAAATTTATTCTCATTTTAACAAAGCTCCTTGAAATGAACCAATCATATAGAATTTAACGCCTCTTCTGCATGGTGTTTTCAGCAGTATGGTAGGCTCATTCTTATATGAAATTTATGAGTAGGAAGTCTGTCTCTTTCATTTTTTTAAATGGTTGGAAGTAAGGAAATAATACTAATTGCAGGATGTTTTCTTTGCTTTCTTGCATTTTAGCATTCTCTATTTTCATGTGTTTTTGTCCCCCAAAAGCAGCAAAAGTATATATATTTACTTTGTGATATAGAGGCAGCGTATTAATTTGCAAATCTTATTCTCAGTTATAAATCTTTAAAATTGATCTATATTCAGCTCTGTTGTTGCCTGCTGACTACGTCGTACATAGTACCTTCTCACACTAGAGATCTACATTCAGTAGTTCAAGTCTACTCATAGATGGGAAGGGGTTTTAGTAATGGAAACTGGAGGATTTACTTAATGTAGCACCTGGTGTAAGAAGTCCCGTATAGGAGACATACAATTAACAACTCTGCCCTGGGTGAGGTGTTCACAGCACACAAGTATTGTGTGCCTGTCTTGACCTGAAAGGTCCCTGGACTACACGGTGGAATGAAGTCTGGCATGTTTAAGATCTTTGGAAGAGACAAAAGCTACTGGGACTAACCATTTTCTATTTCCCAGTAATATTATGCAGGCTGTGAAAGATAAATACAATAACTGTATGGAAATAAGGCCACTGATCTGTTCATGTAAAACTAACCTCACTTTGAGTAGATGCTGTGAGCGTTTGGTACCATAGCACTCTGATAATGGAATATGCTTTTCCACAGCTATTGTTAGAAGATGCCAAAGTGCAATCCCTAATATCACATCCTAATCACAAGTATTCTGTATTTACAGACAGCTGGCAGAAGAAAAATATCAAGAGAATATCAAAAGAATGCAAGAATTCAGGTCCCGTAATTTTCAGAAACTGAACGTCAATGTCCTACATGTAAGTAGAGGCTACTGGAGGCTGTACTTATGGACTTCCAGTATATACCTCTTTTCTGTTTGCCACACACTTTCTTTAGCATTAACACTGTCCTATTCCAAGATTAATTGTTTGGATGTGCATCAAAGTCTGGACCTCCTGTCTGAACCCTGTGGACCTGTGATGAGTGACAGTGCATTCAGTTATTTAGACATAGTTCAACAAACTCTCTAGTTGTTGCACATTTTTCTTTTACTAAGACACTTCTGGATCTGTATCTTCTCTCTGAAATGTACTTCATGATATTCTGTTTGATATCAGAGTTCAAAATACATCTGACTTGAAGAGAAATTTAGAATTATAATCTCTTAAACACTCTAATTAGGGATGGCTACAGTTTATTTTCATTTGACTATTTAGAAATATCAACATTTCAACTGAATTCTCTAGTAACAATAAAGTCTTGAAGTGACTCCCAGTGTAAAATCTCCTTTGCTTTTAAAATATCTATAACAGAAAATAGTCCTGTTCAATACTAGCACTATGTTTTATAATGTGGAGAACAGTTTGGAAATAGTGGAAGCACCACAGATATAACGATGTTTGGTTTAGTACTTTGTTTTCAACCTTTTATTCAGCATGCACTCTAGTTTCTATTTCTCATTGTCTTTGGAGAAATAAAAATCATGTTAAATCTGCCATAGCTTGTGGTTGAGTCACTGCTGGTCAATTACAGAAGAGTTAGGAACTTTTTTTCCTAATATTTGCTAAATGAGTCCCAGCAGTTTTGTGAATCAGGGCAGCCATTGTATTGTGGTCCTATTGAAAGCTCTAACTGTCCCTGTTTCTCCATGCTGCTTTGTTTGACTAAGGAATCCAATGATCAGATTTCAGAACCCCTCACTGATTCTCAGCGGGTCATTACATGTGACTCCATGTCCGTAGGATGTGATGAGCCAAATGGAAATGAGAGATTGAGTCGATTTACGGACCATGGTAAGATTTAAAAATCTAATGTGAATTGAAACTTCCTATAACAAAGATTTTATTTTGTCCCTTGTACTTAAATCTATGTGAAGAAACTGCAGTGTGAAAAGGAGCCAGATTTGTAAATTTGATGAAAAATTTACAAAGAGAAAAGGAAAATATTCTAGGTGGATGTGTGTAGACTAGATGTGCAGCAGGGTTATGTGTCAGGAAGTCTCAGTTCTCAGAGTTGGAGTGACTTGAATGGCAAAGAAAGTGAACAAACCTTCTCCAAAAGAGATGCAGAATTTGAAGGAAATAGCTTTAACCTTTGCATATATAAAATGACTTGTATTAGAAAAGCATTTCCTAAAATACCTCTCCAGTGCAAAAATGAGTGTAAGAATAGAGAGCATTTTCACTTTTGGTACACTTCGATACCATCTGCATTACCCATAGCAGTGAGGGATGCAGACAGAAACCCTTTAAAAAGTGCTTACCTGTTCTGTCCTTGGATATTTAGCCACTGTCTAGAGATTGTTATGTACTATTTTGCACTTAACTGTAGATAAAAGAGCAAATAGCCAAACTTCTGAAAAAGGGTTAGGCTGCGGAAATGTACTTAATGAGAAAAATATTTTTCAGAGATCATGTTAAAGATTTGTTTCTATTATGTACTGGTATAGTGTCATTACTCTACAACATTTAACTATTATGATGGAAGATTTCTAATCAGATTAGAATTTTGTTAGCATGTATTAATATACTTCAAAATATAGCAACTACTTTCATAGCTCTGCCTTTTTGTGTTATGTGCATCTGTGAAGGGATATGTCATTAAAGGCGTCAAAATCAGTTTGTTTGTGGTGGAGGTGGTTTTTTTAATAGCAAATGGCTTTTTTCTTACAACGTAGCCTCATTTACGTCCACACAGTTGGCTTGCTATTTCACAATGCAAGGAGGGGTGATCTGTGTAGGAGAGAACCCAGCTGCTAGAAATGCATCCTGGAGTGGGGGGTGGAGCAGCTCATAAGTAGGAAACTGAGAGAAAGCAGTAAATGTGAGTGGGAGGGAGATGTACAGGGGGAAGCATACAAAGAGACCTAAATAGAAACAGAACAACAATGTGCAAGAAAGGAAAGAAACTGATGTTTCTGTCTTTAGAGGTCATTAAGTTGTTCAACTATAATGATGGAAATTAGAAGCCTTTATATCTATGATGCAAAAGTTTGGTCAGTCTGAAGCTGTACAAAGATGAATGTCTGTTTAATGATGCTGCTTTTATCACATTCTCTGAAGCGGTGGTGGGTTCATGAGAAAAAGGACTCATGGATAAGCAATACAAATTACATAGTTTCTCTTTTTTGCTTTGTGAATACCTTGTTATTCCTGAAGCTGATGTCAAAGCTGTTACTTACTCTATTCAGTATTCATTCTCTTCTTTTCATTAAACATTTCAGTGCAGCCATGCATGTTCTACATGCTATTAATTAAGTTATTAGTGGAGTCTTTGTACCTGAAAATGTAGAAACAATTCCAGCTATTGATTTTCAGTAGAATTTGGTTCTCAATCAATGTGGTATACAGTAGAAAAACAGTAAAACTGGAAGGGTATAAAATGCTTTTGTAGAGTTGTCTGACATCCAATAAATTCGGTAACCTATACCAGGTTAGCAGAAGAAGTTAGAAGAATGGCAGACTAACCGTCTCCTTAGTTAGAACTAGTAACAAATAGCAGATGAGGAATGGGCAAAATGGCAGGGGAAGGAGTCTGTTCGTGGATACCAAGGAAGTTCAGCAGCAGCAGCCTTTAAGCAACTCCTAAAAATCCTCTCAGAAATGGGAAAAGCTGGTGGGGAACAGCTAAGGAGAGTACCCAGTCCCAAGAGGTAGGGAGGAAAGTTCAAGCTATCTTTGGCTCATATCATGAAGTCCTTGAAAAATTTGCAACTTGAAGAGAAGAGAGAAGGGAAGTGGAAGGGAAAGGAATGAGAAGGGGAGGGAAGGGAGAAGGGAGAAGGGAGAAGGGAGAAGGGAGAAGGGAGAAGGGAGAAAGGAAGGGGTTGGAGGATTGAAAGACAAGGCTCCTAATGGGTTAGAAAGAAACACAGATAATAAAACACCCTACACAGTGTTTTCACTGAAAATTATCTGAAACATTATGAAAAATAGTTGTGTGTGGTTGGGTAAGTTGTCAAATACAGAGCTCAATGTTTAGTTTTAGAAAGGAGATTTAGAAACCATGGCATCTTTATCTAGTTATAGCAGTAGTAAATACAGTTTTTGAAAGCTGGGAAAACCAAGGCAGTGTAGTTAAATAAATGAAAATCAAGATGACAATTTGGATTTTTGGACTTTGTGGTGGACAAGCTTCAGGAAAGTCAAAAACATTCAACTGCTGAAGAGTTCCTTGGGAAGTTTAAGCTTCTCTCCGTGTTTGTTTTATGTGATCAGCAATGATTTTTTGAACATTTTGCATTCTAATTAGCACCTCTGTGCACTTGACAGACATTTAAAAGAGTTGTATGAAATCACAAATAGTTGATCAATCTGTTAGTCATCAAGAGGGTTTTCCTTTTTGGGGTATGAAAGACATCTAAGCAGACCCTGTGCTTTTGATGTTGAGAATAACTCAGTCTATTACAGAACAGCCCCATTCAGACTGTTCACAGGTTGTACAACTTCTTCAGAAACTTAAGGAAATAATTTGATTCTTAAAGTACTTACAGAGAGATGCAGTGGGCAGTATAAAGTGCTATTTTTAAACGTCAAAATTCTTTCTTCAATAGCATGTTCCCTATTGCACCACCCAGCTGTATATTGCAAATTTAGTCTTTTTTCATGGAGTCTGAGAAACCTGCTGAATCTTGTGGAACTGATTCAGAGGGCCATTTTTAAATATGACTGTTCAGGTGTTGCTTGCTAAGGCAGTGCAGCTTGCAATAGCCAGTGCACAGTGCCATGCTGCCTTCTGTCTCCCTGCTTACTTTTGGGGTTCTGGGCACCTGTTCCACAGTCTGTCTTACTCCGGCCAAAAATGAAGAACTTGGGTAGGTGGGATCAAAGAAATACAGGCTTTTGCTGATAGAAATCTTCTGTGCATTACTTCAACTTGAGAAGAAAGGGATCCAGTTTTAACTTGGGAGTGGGCAACAGTGAAAAATGATGTGAATAGCAAGTTATGCTATTTTTGCTTCAGTGACCCAGGAGAGGAAGCTGTGCATTAAGAACACACATTTTCAGAGCTGTTACCTTGGAGCTCTCTGTGCTCTGCTACAGAGGAATCGCTGCTGTCAGTGGCACCACTTCCCCAACATTTTCTTCTGTTGCATGGCAAGAGCACAAGCTTCAGTTTGACCTCTGAGTTCAGCTTGTGGCTACGATAGCAACACATACCTGTACTGCCCCTCTACTCAAGAATTCTTCCTGTTCTGTATGCTCTGAAAAGTTTCCCCCTCTTCTCTGTGTAGAAGGTGGTTCCTCGGCCAATGTATTGCAGTGCTTGTGGACTTTCTTATTTCTGCAGTAGTTTTACTTCTGTCTGTTTCATGCCAGCATTTTCAAGATGCATTTCTTATTGCCTTGCAGCTTAAGTAGTTATTTTCTGCTCTTTTCCTGATCTCCTTGTATTTTCATAGGTAACAGTAATATTCTTCTGTGTAATACTTCTATGAAATACTTCCGTGTTTTTCATCTGTTTTAGCACTGCCCACTCACAGCATACCTGAACCTTCCTTCCTTAAGAAGCTTCCAAGCTGTCATCTCACGGTTTGCAATAGATTATTTTGGTTTTAATGCTTGCAGTTAGACTCCATTCTTTGAATGTTCCTTTTCCATGATTCCCGTTCTCAAGGTCATCCAGTGTATGTTGTTATAATGCCCTGGTCCTTCTTTGTACTGATATTGGTGATGCTCACCAGCTTAGCTCCTGGAAAGCAGCCGTGTTCATACTGACCCCAGTGGAGTAGACTTCTCCCCGGACAGCTGTGCTGTGTTGTTCTTGGTTGCTTCTCTGCTCTTCCCACCCTTTTTGTCAGCGTGCTTGTAGTGCTGGCTGAGGGAAATCAAGTCTTTCATAAAACAGCAGCCTGTATGTTAGGAGAACATAATCACACAAGAAAAGGGCATCCTCTTAGCATGCACTGCTAGCAGAATAAGTAAGCAGGCATGCTCAGTTAGTAAGAAATATCTTTGTAAATGTTCAAGTTCTGGGACTTAAGAGGTCCAGATCTCTCCTGGTGCTAGACTTTTCATGTGTGCTGGAGCAAAGGATTCTTCTAGTGTGGATAATTATTCTTTTGCACACTGCAGATTTCAAAGAGTTGTGGCAGGTGGGTAGATAATATTCCTTGCAATAATAAACGTTTTAAAATGAGCTTTACATTTCTTCTTTCTTAAGTTACTATAATAATCTTCTGAAGTTCTGTGTCTTTACTCATACAATCGGGAGTATTATATTTTCTCTTTATTTGTAAAAAGGCTGGCATCAGAGTTCTTCTGATGCTGAGGCTCATTTTTTCCATGGATAACTGCTGTACTGGTAGATCACTGCAGCTTTTCTCTGTGGGCTACCATATGCTGGGCTGGGGTGGAAAATTGCAGCTCTGTCTCTACATCACATTAATTATTTGTGTGCAATTTCTTTTGCATTGGTTACATTATTACCTAATGAAGCCAGATTGTACAGCATAATTTCTCTCAACTCTCTATGCAACTCAATTCCTGTTGACTAGCTCTATGGTTGCAGATGTACTTAATAAATAGGAAAGGCGAGTTATGGGTATTTATTTGTAATGAACCCAGAGAAATGTACTTAGGTACTTATCCATGGGAAATTAGTGTGGAATATCCAAAGGTTCTTACTTTGCTATGCGGAAAATGCTCTAGGTAGAGAAGCTCAGTTTTTGCAGTAGTATAATGCATGAAGAGCAAGGTGTAATCCTGTTATACAGCTGTAATAGCTAAATGTTCAAGGTTTCTGATTCAATCTCTACAGTAGAAGTTACCTTGAAACTGGCAGCAAAATCATAAACTGTATCTAAAAATGCTTCCAGATTACTCAGTACTACTATGGGTTTGAAAAAAATGACCATTTCCCTACCATAATCTTAGATCCTTCTGATTTGAATAGATTTTTGCAGCTGAAAGATACTGGGTTGAAAGCTACCAAAATCCCTTACTTTTTACAGGTGCTACAAGGAATATTAAATTCATCAAGCTACAGCCTAGCAGTCATGAAAACTTAAAGCCACACATTGGCATTTGTGGCAAAACATGCCACTTTATATTCATATCAGCTTCACAGCTAGTAAAACATGGTAAACAAGAGTGAAAAAGATATATATTTTTAAGTATTCAATAAATTATATATGAAAATATATAAAAATTTCTGAGGACTTGTCCTCACTGCACTTATGTGGCTAGAATGAAAAAGACCATGCAGCAAAGCAACTCTGGACCTACGAGCCGCTAAAAGAACATTGTATCTTGCATTTTTTCATTGCCAGTACATTATATGCTGGGGCTTCACCTGCGTTCGGATGCTTTTCATTCTCTCCTCGTAAGACTACTAGTTTTACATAATCTACTCCTCAGCTTGTACTAGACTTGTTTGCATGTGGGAAGGGGCCAAGTTAAAGGAGCAAAATAACTTAAGCTAACTACTTGCTGTATTTAAATTATCTGTACAGAAAAGGAATATAAAAGCTTAAGACATAAGTTAAAGGGACATATTACACAAGCTTTCTGGTTTGCATTCTCTTCCTTTTTATTTCTTTATACTCCAGAGATTGTCATTATGTTCAATTCCTGAACTTAATATGTTGCAATAAATTACATCTGGCAAACCCCTGATTTCATTACAATTCCAAAATAGCTAAGTACATTACAGTAATTGAATACATTATTTCTCTATTTCCATTGCTAATTGTAAGTTACGGGCATATTCCTTTGAATTTCAAATGAGTAAAGTTCTGCTGACTCTCAAATAGTAAATGTTCACTCACAATAAAGTATTGTTTCATTTTTCTATGCATTCTTATGCATATCTGCACATGTACTTCTTCTGTAGTGCCTATAAAACAGTATGTAAGCATACTGATTGGGTAACTGATAATTCTGAAGTATCATCACTCAGGCAATCACACAGCTCAAAGGCTCTTATGAAAGTCCTGTCTTGTTTTGTTTTTCACTCAGGCAAGTCTAAAGAGAACGGAATAGCATTTATAGTGAGTAGCATTAAGCACCTTTCTGCATTATATTATCCTTTGTAACCAGAAAGACTTGTCTCAATTAAGAAGAGAATGTTGCAGTGATTTCTGCATTGGTCCAAACCATTGGTCTCCTCTTTCATGTGGTTACTCTACTTTGTGCAAAATGAGTAAGTCCTCAGCATCTCTTGTTTGAAGAAAAAAAACAGCTTTTCCTGAGCTAAGCATTAATGTTTGAATGAGTTTCTGACATGGATCACCTCTGTCAAGAAAGATGACAAGGCCTTGTATAACATTTTCTCAGAACCACAGTTGAAGTAGCTGGGCCAGAAAGCTAAATTTTGCTTCTCCAGTTTAAACTATGCAAAGTAGGAACTGGAAAACAAGATTAAAAATAATTGGAGAAACTCATCTGAGACATCTGACACATGTTTATTGGAGTTATAGCAAAGTGTGTATTTATTCTTGAGGAGTATTCTCGAGCACTGATTTATATTGATGCTACTTCTGTAGGAAGGTGAGGACCGCAACCGCAAATGAGTGAGTATGTAAGCACACAAGGGTAGTGCCATAGTAGCTGTAAAAGTACAGGTCTGTGTTATAAGCTGGAATATTTCCAAAATCATAAGGTGTATTCCCAGTTTGCTACTTGCTGAAATCTTACTATGGGATGCTTGCTGAGAGAAACTTGACTATTTAGTTCTGGCATTTGCACCTACCAAGTCCTTCACTTGTCCTTTACACATGGGGTACCAGAATTTCTGCCACTCTCACGCAGTTTGAGGGCATAGGCACATTGGGAGTACTTGCAGCTGTCTCTTGTTTTCACTGCTTGGTTTCATATCAAAAGCACACTTTGTCCCAGATTCAATTAAAGGAATATTAAATCTGATTTATTCTGTCACGATCAAGATTTAACAAAATGTACAAGTTTTAGCCACAAAGAGAAAAAGTAATCAATTTAAAAATTATCTAATTTTTTGATTTTTTTTAATTGACTGAAGTGTTATTCTTATTGCCTAAGTGATTGTTGCCTAGAAGCCGTTGGAGATCTGATTTCTTGCTTTGGTTATTGCTCTCCATTTAAACCCATCTTTCATGAAGGCAGCTGCAGAATTAGAGATATTCGAGGAAATTTTATGGCGTTTTAGAATGCCTGCATTTATGGTAGTTTAGAAGGCTCTGCGTAGAATAGCATAAAGGAAATGGCTTTCAGGACTCACTAAGTGCTCCCTGTTATTGACTATATTGCTGTAGCGTTCTTTCTCTTCATTCACCTGTCAGCACTAAAAGGATTTCTGAATATTTTGAAAACTTTTAGTTTAAATGAAATTTAAGCTGTGCTTGAAAGGCAACATGGCATCATGTAATTCCCACTGCCTGCCAGAACTCCCATTTTGTTTGACCACTAGAAAATCAGAAGGAAAAAAAAAAACAGAACTCAAAAAATTATGGGAAAAAAATGTGTTAAAAGTGTACCTACTTGCTGTTCTTTTTTGTTAACAACTCTTTTTAGCAACATCTTTCTCTCATGCTCAGCCTGCGGATATATTGATAAAATGTCAGGAGGTGGAAGGTTTGAGGAAAAGAACTGTGTTCTTGAAATAAAATGCTTTTCCTGGAAATCTCATATGGGTTAAAATAATGATAATAATATTTTTTCTTTGGAAAAAATATTTTAAGTAACTACTTCATTTTTAATATCAAGCAATAGATGACCCCCGTAATGCTACTCTGAATTATATTCTCTTTATCTCCATTTTTCTGAGACATTCCACAGTAGGTAAATGATCACTGTGAAATCCACAGGTAAATCAAAGTTTTTTTTCTTTCTTATAATGCTAAAAACTGAATTAAAAAATATTAATGTTTAACTTTGGCTATGATTCTGGCTTTCATTTAGAACAAATCATTTTTCTTTACATCTAAGCTGTACATGGTTCTGTCAGAACGTAATTCTTTTAATGACCACACAGTCCTTTCGTGTTTAGGCTAAAGGATTATACATGACATTTTTGGATACAAAAGTCCTGCTACATCCCTTAGCTCATTTCCTAAACAATGCCTTTTCTGAGACTCTTTTTCAGCCTAGTTTAGAAGTTGGACAAAAGCTTCAATTGACTTTCTGAGATGTGAAGCTCAGGGCTTAACCATAGAACTATTTGTGTTGGAAAGGACCTTAAAGATCATCTGGTTTCAACCCCCTACCACGGGCAAGGTTGCATATCCCCTTTATAGCTGGCCAGTGGATGGCAGTTCTGTTTGATGGACACTGTTAATGTTGTCCTGCACTGAAAACAAATAAACAATCTGCATTATCTTAAGTTATAATAATGGAATTATCTTATTTTTTCTAATTGAATGAATATTGACCTGGACCATGTAGTGACACAGAGCCTTTCTCTCATTCAGGACTGTGTAACCGAGGGCGTATATCCATAGATTTCAAACCTCTCTCCTAGTGGCAATGCCCCTCAGCTCTTTCTGTTTTCTCTCTTGAAGTAAGCTCTGAGGTAAATGATGCACTAACTGGTTCTGAAGTGTTGGCCAGCCCAATTCACGATCTCCTTTTGCAAACGATTTCTGAGAATGTTTACCTCTTGTAGAGGTTACAGAAATGAACGTATTTCTGATCACCTTATAAGTGTATATGTTAAATATGGCCACACACACAAATACATCTGTCATAATTTAAAACAACTTGTTGGTGGTGCATCACATAACCACAGAATCATGCAATAATTCACATTGGAAGTAATCTCTGGCAGTCTCCAGTTCAGTCACCTGCTAAAAGAAGATCTAATCATACTGGGTTTTTCATGGCTGTGTCTGGTCAAGTCTTGAACACCACCAAGGATGGAGATTACACAGTTTCTCCTAAGTCCTGTTCTGGTATTTGATCACTCTCTTTGTAATTCTTTTTACCTAATATCAGTTTGAGATTTATGATGTCCAAGCCGATGTTCATTTCCTCTCATCCTATTGCTGTACACTTCTGAGAATACTTGAGTTCCATCTTCCTTTTCCCTTCTGATCAGAAAGCTGTAGACATCATTAAGGTTTGCCCTTTACCTCCATGTCTTGGGGCTGAAGGGACCCAGCTCTTCCAGCCCCTCCTTGCACACCAGGCACCCAGCCCAGCTTGGGGTCTGCTGCGGCATCCACTCTGGTACATAATACTGCTCACATGGGATCAAAGTGGAATTTATTGCTAAGCTTTTACAGAAAGGCCTGGTGGCATCTCTGCCTTACTGATGAGGTGCTGCCATGGAAGCCATTCCTAACGTGGCTCCTAGAGAGGGCCTTGCAGGGAGAAATGCAGGAATCTTTGTTCTGACCCCTCCATCTGAATTTTTGTGTTATAGCAGAGACATGGCAGGCCCTAACCACTGCTACATAGCACTTCTCGGTGCTTTGGTTCAAGTCACCGTAACATTGATGGCACTGTGTGACATTGCATCTCATGACAGTATGTATATGCCAGAGCAGTCAAATGATGTGCTCTTTGCTTTGCTGTCTGTAGTACTGTGCAGTCTGTGGTACCTGGAACCAGAACTACTTTGTTCCTTACGATCAGAAAGTGACAGCTGACAGAAGCTAGCTTTTATCAGAGAGGTATTGAGGCCTCGGGATTAAAAAACATACAGTAGTCCTTAACAGTCAAGTGTGCCTTCATTGCTGTGAATACAAGTGGTGAAAATGAACGTATGTAATGCAGTTTTGTTTTCCTTCTTCTCCTTTTTCATTTTTTAAATAAAAAGGTGCCTTATTTATTATCTTCTGCATGCAATAGAATGTGGGAGTGCTGCATTAACACACCAATTATAGGCATGACTTCAAGGCAATAGAAAATTAAAGATATTTATCAAAGCATGTTCATCTCTGGAGAAAATGTCACCAGGGTACTGTGCTACCTGGAAAAATCTCTTGTTGGATTTAAGTAGAATATTACAAGTGTTGCATTCCGTTATCTTCTGCATAGCTTGTCTTCTTATACAGATAGAAATCTAGAAGGGGAGATTATTATTCTGAGCTCTTTTTCTTTCCATTATCTAATACATTTTACAAGTATCAAGTCTTGCAATGCTACGCTGAAGCTGCCTAGCAATATGTAAGCAACAGCTGAGTTTGTTCTGAACGAGGTGTTTAGTGTAAGCAAATAAAGGTGCTGGGACAGACCTTGGCGAAACACACAAGGCTAAATAAAATGTATTTTGGGATTGGGATCATGAGCGTGAGGGAGCAGCAGTAGATGACCTTGCTTTGTGCTACACCAGGAGCTTGTAAGTGTGCTGTAGCAGAGGGAGAGCAGGCAACCGAGGGACAGCTGTATTGCAGTAGTGCTGCGGCCATTGGACTGCATGTTTTACCATCTGGCACAGTATGAGAAAACTTTATATTGGATGTTACATGTTTGTTTTCCAAAGCTCTCTGAAGAAGGTGGGATCTCCGCCTGCCATGTGTATGCTGCACGGAGTGACTTCATTGTGTGCGAGGTGGGGTGCTCTGGACCCTCCGTTCTTGGGCAGATCAGGAGTGCTGCGTGAGCAAGGGCATCCTGTGGGCTGAAGGTAGTGTTAGGTCTGGAAATGCAATGCTGTTGTTCTCCTAGTCCAGCTGTTGAAATACAGAGGCAGAGTATCCCAGCTTCTGCAGCAGCAGTTAAGTTTCATCTTTCAAAATGACAGACTTGACGTTCACCTCACTAGCATCTTTTTTTTTTTTTTACCACAAATGCCTCCCAGGCACAAATAGACTTAGTTTCTGTTTTGTGTCAGAGCAAAGGACAGAATCAAAGCCCTGGCCTTGAAGTCCACAATAGGCTCTGCAAAGGTTCATACATGATTCAAACAAGCTTAGCCCAAAGAACAACATCTTTATTAAAGATTACTTCCTTCTGTGCTACATTGCTGAGATGTGGAACTGCACTGAGAACATCCAGGAGATGGTGTAATTAGCCCTTTTCTGCTGGGGAGATGGGGAGAGACAAAATATCAAGGCTTATAGGAAAACTCAGGTAGCAGATGTCCTAGAGGATGGACCGCAGATGTAAAAATGACAGTGTATGGAGCCCAGCCTACCCTAGCAGTATCTTTCCTGAACCAAAAACTCACGTCACCTGTGTTATCTGCACTGCACTGAGGGACTGAGACCAACAAGCGGTTATCAAGAGGTGAACTTGGACTTCTCCAGGTTTGTTCGCTCCGGCTCTAGCAGAAGTGAATCAGTCCCAGCTGTTTATTCAGTGTCTCACTCTGTGCAGCTCTTCTGCACTGTGGTACAATATCCAAACAAGTTCTAAGGCAGCCAGCACAGGCAGAGCTCAGTGGTGGCTTATGGCTGCTGTGCTGCAGCCAGCTTGTGTGTTCTTGAGATTAGACTGATCCTAGGTCTCAACTAAGTAAGCTCTTCTGCGTTCAAATTAATTCAGCAGAGAATCAGAGCTATGTCTCTGCATCTGTAGCATATGGGCAATGGGGAGTTGGTTCTATTTAGCAGAAACTTACAATGAACCATGCATTCTAAATGAATTTATTGTTGTTTTGAAAATATCTTGTTTAAATATGTTTGTCATAACAAAAAGTAGTTCTAAAGCCTCACTGTATTTAATTCCCAAGCTCTTATCTACTGGATGTGCTGTTTTCTTGGGAGAAATGTCACTTGAAACAGATTCTGAATTGGAGCCAGTAAACATCTGTATCTTGGAATATCTCTCATGTCTGAAATAGCATTGAAAATTGTGTTGCTGAACTCGGATTAAATGACCATCATTGTATAGCTGTCAAAACAATGTCACAAGCGGTAAAGTAAGAAATTGTGGAAAGGATGCAAAAGCTGGTATGGAAGTAGGATTCATCCAGTGCCGGCCTCTTTGGATAGTTTAGATGAATGAGGCTCAGTTCTGCCTGGTTGTGAGCTATTGGTAAGGTATAGAGCTCTATTGTAGCTAGAGCATGTAAATTGTGATTTTTGTACCTTGTTCAGTTGGTGAGCAGAGGACTGTGTTTTTTAATACAGCAGTAAACAAATGCAGAACGTGGGAGGGTCAGAAAACACTAGTGTAGTGCAATGTTTGTATTGTAATAGGCTGATTCATAGCTATGTGAATGCTTATGGACACATAAATAACATGCAGATGAACCTAACAAAATTAGAGTAATCACAGGAATGACAGCCTCCCTGATAGAAAGAAAGACAGATGTTCACTATGTCTGGAAGTGAACACATATCTGTGTGTTCAGTAGTATTCTTCATATGCTAAAAATGAATGATCTTTGAGAGTTTGGTTTTTAGCTTTTTTTTTTTTAATGAAGTGTTAGGCTTTTCTGTCAAATGGCATTTTGGAAAATTCAAATAATTAGATGCAATGATAAATGCTTTTCTTTTTTGTGGAATAAGCTTTTCGGGGGGGTTGGAGGTTCTTCTGGAAGCACAAGATATTGTTTTTTTTTTTTTAAATTAGAAATTGAGACAGTGGAGTTTGCACAAATGTCTTAGAAACCTGAGAGCAAATGTGTCAGCATTTTGGAGGTAAATCTACAAAGTAAGAAGTATTTTTGAAAGTGCTCTGGAGACAGTAGATAATAGTAGAGATTAAATCCCAACAGGAGAACTTCAATCTTCTAGTGCAGCGGATAAATACATTTACCCCTTTTTTTTACTGAGTTTCTTATGCCTTAAAGATTAGAATGGTTCTTCCTACCCAAAATCCAAGGGCATCTTTTAATTGTATTCACTTATTTAAATCTTTTGGGTATTTTCATCAATGTGACACAATCTCTTAAACATCTATTATGCATTTTTAATTTTATATGAAGTATTGTTTGGATTTACTTCAGTGCAGTAATATTTAATATTAGTCAGTTTATATTTCTTGGTGGGCCCTGCCTGTGACAGGGGGGTTGAAACTTGATGATCTTTGGGGTCCCTTCCAACCCAAGCCATTCTATGATTATCTGATTCTGTGATTTAAAGAGGTAGACTTAATTGGGAGAATGGGAGAAATCAGCTAATGCTAAGACTGTAGTGATCTACAATAGCTTGATATTAGATGGCTTTTATCTTCAGCTAACATTTCTTATAATAATAGCAGCCAGGGAAGTCTAGCCAACTATTTTCTATTTGAAAACTGATAACATAAAAATGTACCTGGGCTTGCACAAAAATTGTCTTGATAATAACTCAGTAAGCACTGCCTAGAATAAAGCAGAGGTGTTAGCTCTCCTAGAGCACCTCCCTGCACAAATGCTGAAGGCTATTGATGGGTTAGCTGCTGAGCTGGGCTTCCTCCTGCTCTGGTCTCATCTCTGTCATTGACCTGTGCTTCCTATGGGCAACCCTTTGCATTGCAGCTTTCTGTTCAGAAAAGCAGGTTTCCTGCTGTTTGTTTTGATGGTCTCCACAGTCTGGCCTCAGCTTAAAATTGAACAAGTGCTTAAGGACTTTTGCTGAGAAAGGACAGCTTGCTGAAGTAGGTGCAGTCTGGCCTCAAGCCATTTTACTAACTCCTTGCTTATAGAATCTGATATATGTTATTTCCAATTTAACCTAGCCATTATATTCATCACAGGATATGTATGTTAGAGAAAACAAAACAGGGGCATAATTTCAGCTGGATTCGATTGAAGGCCGACCATGCTCTGAGTGGGGCTGAACTAGATGATCCCCTGAGCTACCTTCCAGCCTGAATTATTTTATGGTTCAGTGATTTCAGCCCAAACTCGGTATAGATCCTTTGAGGTCATTAATTTCCATGTGATGAGGACCTGGCCTTTTGGCAGAGGCAGCTTTAGCACTACTTATCATGCCATCAAAGATGAACATTTTAATCTGATAACCTATCCAATAATTTTCAATTACAGAATTCTTTGTTAGTGATATAGCATGAGTGATATAAAATCCATTGCATCTTTCCAAGATCACATGTATTGTCTGTCTATAAAATACTATAAACTCTTAACTTCTTCTAGAGATCCCTGAAGACCCACAAATTGCAGAAGAATATTATAATGAAGAGTTTGAATCCTGTTCAGAAGACAGTGAAACAGAGGAGGATGTGGAAGTGTCCCAGACTGTATCTAAGACAAATCAGCAGGTATGTTTGACCTTTGGGAAAAAAGTACACATTTGATGTTCATTTTCTGAGAGAAAATGAAACCCCTTCCAAGATTTCATCCTACTGATATTACTGAAATTTGCTTTTGTTAGGAATGTGTGTCTATACTGGTATCATGAATTAGTTAAAGGATTATGTCTCAAATGAATTATACGTATGCACTGATGAGAAAGATCCTTGCATTTCTTCAAGATTAGGGATCGTACTCCCAAGAATGCCTTCAAGTGTATTGCTATCAGTAAATTTCCTTGTAGCGTTAAACACAGAGTGGGGTTCTCTCACGTGATGTTAGTTATACCTAAGTTAAGTTAAAGCTGAAAGAATACTTCATGCATAGGATATGAATTCCAGATCTAATTCCTGGGGAAAGATTGGCACCTCTAGGTGCCGCATCTTCTTGTCTGTATTAGTCATATTTTCTAGTGTAGTATGATAACTGTGAGCATTAACAATAGCAAGTCTTGACCAGCACATCTGTAAACTCTCCCAAGAATCTTAGAAAGTGTCAATAAAAATAAAACTTATTATTGAAAGGCTTAAAGTAGCTTTATCAGGTAAGGCTGCCACAAGAAACTCTTAGGGATTGAAGGTTGAAGATTATTGGAAAAGGCACCTAATTTAGATCTGATCAGAATGAGCTGCAATGAATCCTGTCTTCAGTGATCAAGTCTCAGTGAAATCAATGAACTTAAATGCCCAAGTCAGCTCTGAAAATGGATCTTCCTAAGGCATTCAGGAGCAATTATTTTCTACCCCGGGCCATCAACTTAAAACATTTTGCTCCAGTGCTTCTGAACAGTACTGTCTGATTTTGCTTAGGATGACAAATGTTATGTGGAGGTAACGTGCAAAATCTGCAGAGTAGAGTTTGACGTTGTTTACATTCTGGGGAACCAACCAAGTTTGCTAAAACTCTTCATTAAATTATGAATAACTTGTAATATTCTTTAAAATTTTTAAATTAATAGGTTCTTTAAGATGTAGTTTTTAAGGCAGAAATTAAATACCCATGTGAGAAATCAGAATTCTACTTCTGCCACAGTGGTAGGGAATCCTGAAATTCTCTCAAACAAACTTGGAGTTTACTCATAAACACCTCATTCAATCTAGAGATGTCCTCTTAGCTTTCAAACTAAACACATAGCATTCTCTAACAGTGAATACAATAGTGTTCTAAATAAACAGTTAGTTGGAAATCAATAGAATATCTGAGGCAATGCTTTGTTGCAATTTGCTGCGTCTGTGTTTACTTAAAACACAGAAATACAAAAGCTCTGTTGCCTGAAAAATCTACCACAATGGAATCTTAAAAATAAATTATTGCTCACTTTAATCAGACTTTGAGTATTGTTTTTTTTTTTTTCTGTTTTTCTATTTCAGAATGCCTTTTAAAATTTTCATTCAGCTTTCATTGACAATATCATTAAGTGTCAATCAATACTGTTTTTGAACAGGCAGACTGCTGCTTAGAATTAACAAAGGGCAGAAGATAAAAATAGATTTCTCAGTAATGCAGAATAAATTGAGTGCTGGCAGCCAGATTTGAGCAATGACATTCAGTCATTTTGTAGTGATTCAGAATTCAGTTGGGACAAGAACTGATGCTAGGTTGGAAGAGCTGTCCCGCTGACGTCTCTTGTCAGGATCCAGCCCCTCCAGGCTCTGTGGCTTTGTTTTATCAGCAGTCCGTGTGCACACCATGAACTGGCCCTCTGCAAATTGGCTTTCCCAGGCTGAGTTGGAAAGCACACCCTCTCAGAGCATTTACCTCTCAGGACTTCCTTTATCAAAGCGGCAAATAGCCTGACCTTATTTTCCCTCCTATTCACCACCACCTTAGATAAGGCAGAACTGTCTTTCTGGGCACTGCCACAATCACCTTTTCTTTTTCTTGGGAAGGGAGAAGAATTTTCACTTTTCCCTTTCTTGAGTAAAAAATTCTGCAGGAAGTGTGAAGACAAAGCAGGTTGGACTTAGCTGTACACCCATGTCTAGCTTAACTGAATATAAACTCTGCACAGTTAGGGGAAATACACGTTTTTAGGGAATAATTTTGTCTTGGCAAAAAAATCTAATGTGTGGGTCAGATGGAATATGCTGAGAGGTACCTCTTTCTCTCTGGTGATTGTAAAGAGCTCTGCAGTTATTAGCATGCATGGAGCATCTTCATTCTGGATGTCAACAGTTACATGAGATGAATCCCACTCAAAGGTAGGTGGTATCATGCTCAACTTTAATAATAAGCTTCAAATCCTACCAGAATAGATTTGATCTTGCTAGTATATAGCAGGGCATTGCTTCAGCAGTCATCTACTTAATACCAAAACTCCTACTCCTATTTCTATGATAAGATTCATACTCTTTAACTCTTTATTCAAAAATACCTCTACAATTTAAGCTTTTGAAAGTCAATCCACTGTAATACAGGTTAAGGACCTGTAAGGTATTTACCTTCTTGATCATTGCAAACCTCTCAATTATCCAGTGTCAAGATTGCTTTACTCATTAGTTTTGTGCAGATGGAGTGCAGAAATGCTATGTCTGGTAGTGCTTAATGGTGACCCCATTACTTCAAACAAAAATTTAAAAAAACCCTCTGATATTCATGCAGTAGTTCATGCAGTAGTAGGGGGTCAGACAAGTCATCTAATTGAATAACACATTGGGATGCATGATGTTGAAAGGAATTGAAGCTCTTAATTCCTGCTGTTTTAGACTCCCAGAGATGTCACAACAGATGGAGTAGTGGCCTTATGAAATGAAACCTCTTCATATAAGAAGGTGGCATCAGGCACTCCATTGGTATAATTGAAAGTGTTAGGATGGGAGCTGAGACAGCTACTTTCTATTTGTTGCTAACTTTCAATACAGCTTGTGTGATCTAAACTGCATTGTCCACTTGTAGATGTGGAATTTTCACCAGTTTTAAGCCCTACACACATCTGAACATCTCATCTTGGTTGTAATATTGGAGTTCGGTGTCCTTTTTCCTTCTCTTTTGCAGCTTATATACAGATTGCCAGATTTCAAGCAAGAATTTGTCAGTTACTTTTCCATACTTCTAGCTCCTTGAGCCGATGGCTCTTTTCCTTTTTTTTATTCTTTGTTTTTTTTAGGGACGTTGGTTTCTAATTGCATGAGGGCTAATTAAGGGGACAACGTGAAAGAGAATACGAAACTATTTCCAAAAATAAATTAGAAAATATGAAACATAAAAGAGGTTTCATCTTGAAATGTTAGTGAACTGTGAAAGTTTCACGTTTGCTTTGATTTAGCTGAGATGCTTTTTACTGCAGTTTATCACTTTGCTCTTTGTGTTTTCTTTTAGTGACAATATTAATAGCAAATTAGCCCTCTTCACTTTTACAGAGTCTAGTAATACAGTACATTAGCTCACTATTTTCAGTTTCCAGGTTGCTCCTGAGATCATCAAACCAGATAATTAACTGGCATAAATTATCATAGCTCCAGCGATATAGTATAAATTATCGTCACACCTCCAGTGAATTATAGATCCAGTGGATCAGCACAGTGGGTAGTCTGTGCACTACTACCCCAAAGCTGCACCATTAGGTTCCTAGTGCCTGACTTGGCATCCTTAGTATGGCCTGATGCTATTAGAAATGATTTCATTCATTCTGAGTTTGAAACATCCAAGCATTCATCCATGTTGTCTCTTATGTGTAAGAGTGCTTCTCTTCTGTGGATCTGTCAAATTCCCTTTCCTATTCTGCAGCATTTTTAAAACCATAGGCTGCTGAAATTTTTTGGTGGATTTTTCAGCAAGGTCAGGCTTTTGATGTTCAGTTTTAAATAGTCGAGGGATGCCATGTTGTCACCGTGCTGTCACATGAGGTATGGTAACAGCTTTTAGAAAATCGGGTTTTTCTCTTACATTTGAATGAAATGTGATGTACTTCCTGGAGCACAATACTTTCTTAGTGGTCAGATCTTAAATTTCATCAGTGTACATGAATGACATTTCACATGAAAGATATCATGGCAAAACTGTTAATTATCTGTCTTGTAGCAGAATACTTAAAATAGAAAAGTGCTAAAATCTTTTCCTAATTAAAGTTTCAATTATTCATTGTTACAAGTTATGTGAGTAGGTGCAATTAAATGAAATGTAAGTATTAATTTGCAGTGGCAAATATGATAAGTCTATGAAATTTTGGAATGGTTATGAAATCTATACTTTAGTTTTCCAATATTGTTCTAGATATTTCAAGGATAACCAATAATAAAATGCTGGTATGTTTTCAAATATTGCACACCAACCTCAGCAATAAACACATTTTTTAAGCTATATTCATAGCTGTCCTACGTGCTTGTGTTCTGCTAGGTATCTGACTTAAATAATTGCTTTTACATAACACCATTGCCAAACCTACTGTCTTAGAGAAGAAAATATTTTAAAAGTTGTGAGCAATCTAGTCACCTTGTTGTAGTCTAGCGTTGACACTCTTTGCTGTAAGTAATATCCTTTATGTTTATAGGACCATACCTCTAGTACACTATTTTTTTATTTAGGATTTTGGTCACACTAATGCTGTTCATTATTTCATTCATCCTCAGGACAGTGATATTGAAGCGATGGTCAAGCATTTGGAGAGCATCCTTAATAATAGCTCACTGGGTAAGATCATATTTCTTCTTTAAATATAATAGCAGCAGTTATTCATCACATTCCCATTATTTCCGTTTTGAAAAAAAAAAAAAAAGCCAACTCAACAACAGTGTTCTTCCTGAAAATTGCTTCCTTAATCTAGTGCAAAAAAGTCTAAATATGCAAAGATAAAAGGCATTCACGATTAGTTTTTTTTTTTTTTTTAAATAATAGAATTATAAAACATGATGCTCAGAGTTGTGGAATGTTAAAATAAAAGCTTTTAAAAATTTGGCTTTTGCCATTTTTTCTTCAAAGGAAAATATTTAAGGATATGTAAGTTTTTTTATAGTTTCTAGGACAGGTAATAAAAAGATAAAATGAATTTTAAAAAGTTTTTTATTGTTATTTTTAAACAAAAAAAAAATGATCCAGGTTTAGATAATGTTTATTTTACCTTACATTATTTCATTACAGGCATAGGAAAATCACTGAGAATTTAAGTTTGCAATTTAATCCTAAAGTCTCCTGCAAATTCTCTCTATAAATCTAGAGTTTCAAACTCTAGTTTCTCATGGTCTACTTAAAAGCTAAAAAGAAGACATAAATGAAAGAAGGCTATCTACTGAGGCTGGTGTAGTCACTGGAAGACTAAGTTGAGGTGTGCCAGTAGCAGTCTGTGGGTGGGTAGCATGAAAGCAGCCTTGTTTCTTCTTGGTTTGGTGCCTCGTTTACATCCATCGATATGATGATGGTCATGATAAACTTGTGACTTTGAAATGAGAATATAGGGGAAGCTTGGGATATCCTCCTTGCAGTGATTCCTCCATTGCTGAGCTCTGTTTCACCCCTGCTCATGACCATGGAATGATGGCAGAGAAAGCTGAAGAAGAAAAAGGATAAAAGGGAGTAGTCAAAGGTATGACCATCACACTCATAGTCACTCTCTGATCACCCCACTGGGGTTCCATGTCGGGGTGATCTTTATGACTGAATGAAAGCCTGTTATTGTGTGTTTTACCTTCACACTAGCAGAGATTTCATGGTTTTCAAATTCTGCACTTCTTTATAAAATTGCAGCCCTGTTGTCTGCAGGAGGTTTGCAGAAGTGGAAATGGGAACAAAATGTAGCTCTGTACTTCAATAATTTGTTTTCGTAATGTAAGAGAGGAATTGCCCTAATGGCTTCTGGGAATAATCCAGAGTATTACCGAAAGCCAAACAATGGCATTCTTTGAAAAATAAATCTTAGTATTAAAGAGATTCTTGGCTTTCTCTTTCAATATGAAGAAAAAGAAGATGCCTTTTAAAATTATGATATTAAAAAATTAAATTATGATTTAATAATTAAAAAACATCTGACCACTCTGTTCTGAAACTTAAAGCCTTTCTCCAAGCTGAGCTAGTAATTAGGTTTGCATCATCTGTTCCAAACAAATACTTGTGATGATAATATGAGAAGAAATCTGCTAGGGTCCCTTTTATCTTTGTATGCTCAATATTGCTGAAGAGCTTTGAATATTTACTGTTTTAAGTTCTTTCAATGTCAAGCTACAAAGCTGGGCAGAGTACAAAATATCTTTGAAATAATCTATTTCCCATCTTGTTAATGGGCATCTTAGTCAGAACCCTATAAACCAGGATTATTATTTTTTTGTCAGGATGTAAAACCTAGAAGCATTGTGCTTATTAACCAGAAATGCTTGTATCGTATTGTTTGGTTGCTTCATTGTTTTTTGTTTTTTTTCCAACATTCTCACTGCAATTTAGTCATTTTTCATTAAAAAAAATCAGTTTATGATATGAAAAGATATTTCAGTTGTGTTCTTACAGGGAACTCTTCAAAGTCCATTTCTTAACAGTCCATTTTCTTAACAGTCTAATTAAATAATTATTGCTAGCCCAGGTCTAATAATTACAGAAAAGGAAGAAAATGAATAGATGATTACGACTGTTAAAAAGAAAGTTATCTGTAGTAATGTAGTTAAATTTTTTTATCCATGCATCTTGTAACTCCCACTTTGTCTGGTGTTGTGTTCACCTTCCCACTGGTACTAATGCTGGTAACTTTGGCCTAGTGTGTCAGGGGGATGTGGTGAGTCCTCAGCACCTGCAATCCTTCACCAGGAATGCTTCTTCCTCACTCTAGGATCCACTTGGGGTAGTTTTCTTGTGTTTGCCAACGTTGCTTTTCCTTCACTAGCCTACAAATTCACGTCATATAAAAAAGTTATGTGCATTTTACATACTTTGGATGTTCTTTTTGTTAACCCTAAATGGTAAAAGGAGTTTTGCCCATTTCCAGGTCTGCATTTCTTTATCAACTAGAGAGTTGCTTGTAGACATGGGGTTCCCAGTGCCAGTTTATGCCTCACCTCTTACAGTTCCTTGTCCATAACCTCATCCTATGTCTCCACTTCTCAAAGTTTCTGCTGATGTATCAGGCAGATTTCTCTACATTACTTCTTTAATTATGTTAGCTAAAAATATGCCATTCTACGTAAGTAACTGATCATTTCTACTATCCATCTAAAAAGTCTGATTGTAGAAAAGAAAAGTCTGTTTTGCCCAGAGAGTTTGTGAATGCCCCCTCCCTGAAGGCGTTCAAGGCCAGGCTGGATGGGGCTTTGAGAAACCTGGTCTTGAGGGAGGTGTTCCTGCCTAGAGCAGGGGGTTTGGAACTAGATGATCTTAAAGGTCTCTTCCAACCCAAACCATTCTATGGTTCTGTGATTCTAAGAATACAATGATAAGTGGAAATAAAACCAGTAGCCCAAGGTCATTAGAAGAACTGCAGTTCTTTGACCGGTCAGAATTTCTCATGGCATTTTTCATTGTTAAAGGAATTGTAAAAAAAAAAAAAAGTACAATTTCAGGCATATCTTAGAGAACATCTGAGTAGAGTAAAGCTAGATTTTTTTTTAATGTCAGCAACGGCTGTGATGAAAATGATGCAATAAAATTGCATTGTTTTTCAATAGATGGAGTTTCTTTCGCTTAAAAACTCAGAGGTAAGGGGTAAAATCCTGGGACTTTTTGAATTAACTGAGTTTTCTCCCCAGAGTTTTCCAGTGAATCAGTGAGAATACCAGTGCTTCAGTACTGCGCAAGCTTCACTTGGTTGGCTATGCAGCTCTGTGTTGAGTCGATTTGAGATAAAATAATCCATACTAGTAAATCCTGAAAAATGGAGGACATCCAAGAAAAGAGCTACAAAATGAAAGAAAGTTTGAAAAACTACCTTCAAGGTTTACTAAGTCTGCTTAGCTTAAGCAAAGAGAAGGTTAGAGGCAATTTGGTTAGTTTGTATTTTTAAATATAAACTCAGGAAAATACCTCTGATTCTAAGGAGCTTTTCAGTCTTACAGAAAAAGGCACTGGAGGATCTCATATGTAGAAATGAAAGCTGAAAAAGCAAATCCAAACCACAAGGCTGTGATTCAGTGGAGGTTATAGTTTCTTAACACATAATGAATTAGCAAGAGATGTAATAGATATCTATCACCAGTTCTTGGGTTTTTAGCAGAAATGTAGGGATGAGTTCCTTTAATACATAATATGCAGATGTCTCATCAGCTAATCATAATCATCCTTTTTAACTGTAAGTATCTATGAGTAAATGTGAGCAGAGTATTTCTTTCATCTTTCTTCCCTTTGACAGAGTGAGAAGGATGCAGTGAAAGCCACAAAACTGGTACTCCATGATTCAAGATGACAATTTTGCCCTTTGTTCTCTGCAGTATTAGGCTAGAGACTGGAATAATATTCATCTTTTAATATATTTAGGAAGGGAAAGTACTTGGTTTTGAAAAGTCACTGTTTTTGTTTATTCATTTGATTTAGTTTAACTAATCAAGAATGGTTAATTGCTTAACAATGCAAATAGTTACTTGGCTGCCTTTTGAAGAAGCAGAGTTATTTGTTCTGATGATGTATGGATAGACAAACTGCTTCAAGCTAGGAAGCTGGATGCAAAATACATTATTAATCAAGTAACTGCTTCTGAGAAAATTCCTGTGATACAGAAGTTGGTGTGGGTTATGAATCACTCTAGGAAAATTTTTGAGGTTTTTCATTGTAACAATGTGAAAAGCTGTTAGTGGATTTCACTGAGAACTCTTTTTTTTTATGAATCGCCACACCTTTACAGCATCCTACAATCTGTAGTCCTTGCACCTTCTTCACAGTACCCAGAAGATTATATTTAATGGAGAAGAAGATAGATATTAGTTTGTGTTTACAGAGGAAGCATTTCTTGGCCAACTGCCAATGTGGAGAGTAGGCAAAGTAAGAATTATTTAGACTGGAATCCCAGAAAAAAAACAAGAAGGATGCCTTTAATAATGAAATGTCAGAAGAGAGGGAGATAAAGTATTGTAGCAATAAGTAGACTGAACCCACTAAGCAGGAAGAGTTTGCTGTGCTCTTACCACAATGATATATCCTGTAATAATAGAAATATCAGAATTTAGCTGGGACCTGTGGTTGAATGTACGCAGAAGGAATGCAAGGCTTACATTTTCTTCAGAGCACTCGTGGTCAGGACAAAAAAAAAAGTAATTGTTTTTGAAGTCTTTCGACAATATCAAAGCCCAAGTCCCCACATCTGGACCCTAATTACCTGCCAACTCAGAGAGGAGTGAGCCACCCTGTAAGCCATGAGTATTGCTTCACAGCACTTGGATCATCCTCAGGGCCACTCCAGAGATCTGAATTCTTCAGTGCTGCTGAAGTAATTGAATGCTTACAGATCATATGATACACAGAATAAAATAGATGGATATACGTGTGTAGTGTTAAAGTAAATCATCAGGAATTTTTTTTTTTCAGTGTATGAAGTTATTATTTGCTAGTAAGAACTGAGCTTGTAAATTTTCATCTTATGAATTGTGTTAACTGTACCTCAGTTGTAATACGTAGGCACCAGACAACTGTTGGCCATTAGATGGCAAAAGAAGCTTGAAAATTTTTTTTAACAGTCAAATGGTTTGTCCATAGCCAGAGAACTGAGTCAGTGGTCCATTTCTTCTGTCTTCTCTCTCCACACCTGCTTCCTACGTTTACTTGCAAAGCCCTGAAACTGGTAAATGCTCACTGAGGGCAATTCAGCTGGATCCTTCATGGTAGAAAATTTACTCTCAATATTCAAATTTATATGGTCAGGATCTATAATCATGTAAGACATAGGAGCCTAACTCCTGGGAAAGTCATGATTATGCTTTCAGGAGAAGCAGTCTGTACTGTCTGGGAGTGTCTGTACTGCTCAGAGCAGAAAGGTAGCTGCAAGCTCCTTATGGCTGTACATGATCAATGTTAATGCAATCCAAGCTAAAACCTGGCTAAATCCAAGCTAAAAACGCCTACTTGGAGAGGAGACTGTGTTTATGTAGCCAAGGCATTGCATTAACTTCTTTGTGTGACTTTTCGCTTATTCATGTCCCATGCAAAGCCCTGCTGTGGCTGTTAAGAACTTAGGTGCTGTGTGCCACAGCCCACTCATTTACAGAGAATGAGTTCCACCATGATATACATTCTCCTCTTTTGGGAACTGGAATCCTAATGCCAAATAATTCTGCAGGAAAGAATTAAAATAGCTGCTTTGCTTGGCTTAGAACGGTGAAAGCAGAATCTTGTTTTTTCTCCCCCAGTTACAAATAAATGAGAGGAGTATGCGAAAGTGAAGGGAAGAACTGAGTAAGCCAAAAAGAGACTAACACAGGAGAGAAATGAGAGCAAACTGGCCAATGAAGAAATTTTGTCTGGAAATCAAGAGGGATTTTAGCCACCAGGTCACAGTGGGGCTCTGGAATTGTCTTCCAATGGGAGCAGTAGAAGCAATAAGTAAACAAATCACTAACTTGAACCTGAAGGCTTGTCTGAGGTTAGGCAGGGGCTTGTGTGTTGCAGTGGCAACATAAAATTGCAGGATATTTGAGCTGACAGCTCTGGCAGTCTTATGTGATTCAGCAGCTCTGGTCTTAGGTCATTAAATATTTTAACATCCCATGAGCTATGTGAACAGGAAGTCTGTGTGTGTGAGCATTTGCATATGTATACTTCTTATATGCCACATTATATATATATACATAGGTATGGTCACACACATATATATAAGGAGTACTTTCATCTGAAAAGGAAAGCGATGCCATAAGTCAGTTTACTGTCTGATTGGTAAAATACTATCAGTTTACGGTATGATTGAGCCAAAGGAGAGACTTGCCTGTCAGGAAGAGTGTTCTTGCTCTTTCTTATAACTAAGTATATGAATAATGGAAGAAAATAAATATTGTCCAAGTAAATATAATTTTGTTGAATATTTATCTGTCCCAGCACTTCCTTGAGTAACTGTCCATTCTATTGTAATAGAATAATTCCTGCACAGCAGGAAAATTCATGTTACAATTCTGGTACTTTTGAGATGTAAATCTACATGTCACTAAAAAAGGAGTTGCCCTTAATGTGTATTTAATAATCTAATTCATCTTTAACTAATTTGGCACTACCTTGTGAGGAACAGGAGTAGTCTTCCTCCTCCTGACTGCCCTTGACTCTGAAACAGTGCTCAGGGGATGAAGGTGAATGAGGTTGTATGTCTGTGCATTGATTTGTAGGCTCAGCAACTGTCACCAGCGTGGCTCCAGGGGTGCCCCAGGGATTCAGAGCTCTCAACAGCACTATGGCTGAGACCAAGCTGAATCGCATGAGGCAGTAAGTAACATATTTGTGTGTTACCAATACCTAGGCAAAGAGGACGGAATTGAAAAATGGCGGAAGGTAAATTGTGTCACCTCCTCACCCCAAAAAATTCCTAACATGCTATGTTTTACAAACTGGATACCTACTTGCCTGCACAGAGGTTGAAGTTTGATGGTCAGTTCTAATTGTTTTCTTGTAATCTGAGCAACCACTGTCATCTTTTCCAAGATCCAGCTTGTTTTGTTGTCTGGGTCACTGAGAACTTCCCTTTATTAGCTCAACACGTGCCCGTAAATCAGCTACAGATCTTCATGTTTCCGCCATGTTTGCTCCCTCACCCACACTTCATTCTAGCATGGAAAGAAAGTCTAAGATTTGTTTCCTATAGTGATATGATGATTAAAAACAAATGTAATTGTTATTGCCTTGGGTTTTCAAATGAGACAAGGGAAGTTGCATGCACAACTCCCTTTGAAAATCAATTGCTTTCACCATCACTAACCATCACCTGAACTTTATTAATAAAGATTTCAGTATCTTAATAAAAAAAGATCTCTGATTGCTCTCTAAAGTGTACTGGTTAACATATCTTGAGTTTCTTCCAGTAAACTGTCAGTAATTTCTGTATTTCCAAGATTTATTGCTCCCTAATTTAGTCACTGAACTGATAATCATAATACTGTTTATTATTTCTGAACTCAGTTTTTCTTTACAGTATTGCAACATTCAAAAGATTTCAGATTGTAAGCTTCTTTAAAAAAGGGCACTTCTATCTTATATGGGTGGACAGTATCAATGATATGGTGTGTGTTATCAGAGCCCAGACATTTAATGCTGGCAGTTGCATGATACCATTAAAGAAAACTAATGGAAATGTAACTGTATTGATGCCGTTCACTGTTTATAACACATTACTGTGTACAATGCACTATATATTCAAGAGAAATAACAATCTGATTTACTCCAGATAGAAGATTCTCTGTTTTATGATATTTCAATAAAAGAGCTGTTCCTTGGGTTTCACTTTATGGTTTAGTCTTCATTGTGAAACTAATCAGCAAGTTTCACAGTCAGCTGATCTGATTCCTTTCCGTTCTCATTTCATAGAAGGTACTTTAAAAGCCCACAACATGCATCAAGTTGCACTCTCTAGTTGCAAGGTGAGGTTGTTTAGTCAAAATGCTCACTGGTCTTCCAGCCTTCACCTTGTGTTCTCACAGTTACAGGATAAATCTTAACTATTTGAACTTCGTGGTCATTGTCTCTAGGGCTGAAGTACAATTAAATCACTTCTTTAAGTCTGCTTTTCCGTGCCGTTTCTCTATTTTCACACTTTGTTGGTTCTGATAGGGTCAGCATGTAACGGTGGACAAATGCTGAACAAATTGGAAATGCTGTTTTATAATCCTTTGGAAATGACACATCGCAGTGTAGTTTATAAAACAGTCGTATGCTAATGAAAAGCCTGGGTAACTTCGGTATTTACATTCAGTGCATTAGACCTTACTGTTTTGGAACACTTTCCATGTCATCTGGTTCCTGAATGAGAACAGTCAGCTGCCCACCCAGCTGGCATCTTGAGAGCAACCAGGAAACTGTATCTGTGAGCCATACTGTAAGCCATTTTAAAGTAAGAATCATTAACAGAAAAACTAGAGGGGGGATTTGCTTTGTTTTTGCTTGTTGTTGTTGTTTGGAAAACAAGGCCACAGATTCCCACTTGTGAACTGTAATATGTAGTCTAAAGAAGTCTGTCAAAATATCTACTCATGTTATTGTGCTTTCTCCTGAATATGGTATGACTGTGTGGTATCTGAATATCTAGATGTCTAATATTTAAAGGCATGTTCATTGCATGAATATCAGAGTGTTAAGGAGCAAGTGAGTGAGCACAGTACCCAGCACACACATACAAAAGGTGATCCTTGCAAATTCTCACACACACATGCAGTTTGCACATAGAACACAGTGAGAGAGTTTTCAGTGGAGAGCAGGCAGTGCACTTATCTGCAGAATGATGTGTGAAGCCTCAGCTGCTCTGTTCGTCCCTCAGCAAACTTCACATGATGTGTTGTACTTCTGTTTGTCAGAGTGCCAATTTAAGAAGATTCTGCTGTAATCTTGTGCAAGGCCTCAGACATATATTCATGCGAGAGAGTATCAGGAAGTTGTGCCTTTACAGGAATGTAGAAGGGCGAAGACATTGATGTTCTTGTGTACTGTAGGTAGGTGTCCTTTGTCTCCTTTTGTAACTTAAAAAAAAAAAAAAAAGCTTAACCTATAGACAGCTTGAGTCTTGTTTATGATTTAGTCACCAGCTTCCTTCACTATGGTCCCTGAATGTTTCCTCCAACATCTTCTTACCAATCCCATTCCACTCCCTGTTCCATCATTTTGAGTTGTTATCCTCTCAGTAAAAGTCATGATAAAATCACCCACTCCAGTGACAACAATTTCTACTTTGTTATACTTGATATCAGTATTCATTATGAAGTTTATAGCAACATAGATTTAACTTTACCTTTCAAGTGGAGTTCGTTCTGTCTGCAAAATTTCTACTTCAATGCTAACGAGTTTGGTATTAGGATCTTCTGCAGTGTTTATAGGAAATCTCACTTTCATGAACTAGCTCCTGCAAAGGTTATCTGAGCTTTTTCTCATTATGCTTCTTCCCAGCTTTGCATTCTAACAGTGGGAAGTAAGCCAAGTATACGGAGTTCTGTGACTCATACAGTTTTTAGGCTTAGGAACCTTGTTAGATGTAGGAAACAGGAGTATTTTCTGACCTGGCCACCATCTCATTCTCATGGTGGTTGCTATCCCTGATGTTACTTCCTGCTGCAGTCTAAGCAGCTATACTTCCACATGCTTTCTAGAGACAAATTGTCTTCGCCAGAGAGAGAAATGAGGAAAAACGAATAGCAGTTTCACTGTTGCTCCCCTATAGAGATTTTGCAGTTACGCATCTCAGAAGAGAACCACACTGTTCTTCAGAAAACCCCTGAAACCAAAGCACTTTTTTTCCATCAGATCAAATTGTTAGACCAGCTATCCCTTTTTTAAAATTTTTTCCCCCCACTGATGTCCATAAAGCTTGTCAAAGCCTCCTTTACAAAATACCCGAAGCTTTGTCAGTAGTCATTACCTGAAGGATAGACTTTGTCCCCAGGGAAAACCTTTAGACTAGTCATTGAAGCAAATGCTTGTTTTCTGCTTCTGAAAAGCTTGGTAGATGGAACTGATTGCTTTCTTCAGCAGCACTGATAGCTGCTGTAGCCTGAAAGAAGCTATGGAGGTCAAAATATGGAGGATTGGAATAGATGATCTTTCGAGGTCCCTCCCAATCCCTGACATTCTGTGCTTCTGTGATATTCGTTTTCATCTTCTTCTCTTATTATGAGGCCCTTCTTTCCATGTAGCTGACTATCTCAGATGGCTCTTCACAAGCATATGGAAAGTCTTACGATGTGCGCTTGAGAACTGAAGTCACTAAAGGGCTGCATGATCTAAAGGTGAGAAATAAGACAAGTGTGTGCAGAAATTTGTGGAACAGAAAAAGCCTTATTTGGGGCTTTGGTGCTGGTGCTTGTATTCACAATTGCACCTCCCTTTATTAGGTGGTATTTGCATCCTAACTGTCCAGTGAGGGGAGGCTTCCCTTTGAAACCTTCTCAACACTGTAGTGAAAATTCATTTTTGGGGCTTTGTAAAATGAGAATTTGTGTTTTACAGAGTAAGGTGGGTTTTTTTGCATAATTTAATACCTATGGAATAGAATCTATATCTTGTTCTCTCTGCACTTAAAATATTAAAAGAAATAAAAATGTAAAAAATGAGGAAAAAAAACTATTAGTACAGAGTACTTTGTGCTCCTTTGTGGAGGTATCCATGAATACATACAATGAATCATTTTAATAGCAGTGAACTTTAATATGCAATTTAGAATTCAATAAAATGTGTGTCAGTAAAAGGAAAAGGCTTTTATGCCCCAAATTTTAAGTAAATTAAAATCCTTCAGCACAGCAGTAAGCACCTCTTAGTCAGTCCCTGAAGTCTTACACACAGCAGTCTGCCATGATCAGGCAAAAGACTTCATCATCACCTGCTGAGTGTAAGTAAAGCTGTCTTTCAGAAGTCATGGAGAAAAGGCATATAGTGATATTTTTATTCCATTCCTGTGACTGCTCATAACACTAGTGGTTAAGACTCATGAGCACGATGCATATGTACTTCTTTTGCTTGTGCAATTGGCATCAAATATGTCATTCATCTTAAAGATTCATAAAGAAAGGTCAAACTGAAGTGATTGAATGGGCACTGAATATAACATTAGTAGTCCTAAAAATGCCTGCAGTGCAGAAGACTCTGTGTGCATTTGTTTCTGCACATTTTTTTACTCTTGTTGTGAAGAGACTGGCTATTTGATTTAGTGATTTATTAGATGTTGGTTGGGCCTTCCTCAGGGCCGACTCTGAGCCTACTGAAAATGAGTTTGTTATTGACATAATTGAGGAAATCTTTAGGTGAAGCCAAATGCAAGAAATATAGAAAATCTAACTGGAGTTTTAGACTTAAAAAAATCTCAGAGGCCTTTGATTGCTATTAACTGTCATGTTGAAAGCATTATGATGTAAATGTGCCTGAGGCCTAAAGTATCTTCTTGCAGACAAGAGACTTATTTGGTATTGCTGCTGTCTGAGCTGTGACTGATTTTTGCAGCCAGGTAGAGAACATTATTCTTGAGGATACTGATGCTGTAATGTTTCTGAGCATGAGATTTCCTCTTATACATACTTCAGTTATTCTGTTCAACCCTCTGTTGTCTGGTTGTAATTTCAGTGTGGTGATCCCAAGACAGCTTACAGTATAAATGTATATTTTTACTTTCCATGGGCTAAGCCAAAATTTTAACTGTGTATCCATCCTCCTTGTCACAGTTTTTATCGCACCTCATTTTCAAAGGCCAGTCTCCATCTCTTAGTGTTTAGGGCATGCTGGGGTCCTAATCTCCAGGATTACCTGCTCCAGTACTTCTGGGGTACTATCCCTCTCATCCAGACTGTGTGCACATAGAATTTTATCCTCACATCTAGAACAATGTGATCCTTGGTATCTAGATGCATCAAATTACATATTCAAGATTAGAGTGGTAGGTCAGAAGAGATGTGAAAGCGTGTGAATCTTGGAAAATCCATTGTATTCATTTAGACCTTACCTAGCTCCCACAAAGGAAACAAATCAAAATACTTGAGTAGATCCAGTTTTCTCGAGAAATAGTTCATTACAAGTGGCTCCTCCTTTTCTTCCTGATACATGCAGAGTCACACGGAGAGTAATGGCAAAGGAATTAGCAAGGCTCAGGTTTCACATCTTTGGGTTGAATATATTTTGTGCTGTAACATGACAGAATTTCTGTATTATTGAGCTGCAAATGATGGCATCTTTAAAATTGTCAAGTGCATTCATTCCACATGCCCAGAGTATTATAGATATTAAGCCTTCAAACTTAGTGGCTGTTCAGCTTTTCTTGTTACTCTTTCCGTCAAGCTTTCGCCCTGATATGTACTGTAGGAAAAGAGAGAGGACTATGGCAGAAATTGTGCTGGTTCTCCAGTACATCTGAGCTCAGCAAAAGTTGCAAGTGATTCATAATTTAGTTGTTAGGTGGGGATGTACTGATTATATAGATCTCAAAGTACCCCCTGCCGGCTATGAGCAAGGTCAGAATTTACCAGCTGCTGTTGAAAAGTATTTGGCAAGAACAGTGTGTTTTTCCCCTTTTTTTTTTTTGTCTTTTTTGTTTGCTTTTGAAATTAGTGTATATATATATATTGCTCCAGCTTTATGATTTTGGAAAATGGGATTCTGTTTTGAAGTCCCAGGTCACTAATCCAAATGTCCTTGGATTTCTACCCAGTCTGTAGAATAGGACATGTGTACTGGTGCAAAGCCCTCAGCCAGGTAGGTTAAATTAAATCAATACTGGGTTATTTGCTATATGTCAGTACAAAACTGGCCACAATTATAGTTATCATAGAATCATGGAATGGCTTAGGTTTCAAGGGACCTTAAAGATCATTGAGCTCCAGCCCCCTGCCACGGGCAGAGTTATGATGCACTCGGAATAAATACAGGGAGCAAACTTGGTAGTGGGTCTATTAGCCAATACACAAAAGGGCACAATTAAGCTGTGATGTACTTTCTTGGGATGCTCATCCTGGTGCTCATTTTGCACATTGTTGAGCCTCAGTTCCAACTCTTAAAATTAAGTCTAAGATTTTGTGAATTTACGTGGATATGTTAAAAAAAACTCAGACTTTTTCACCTTCTTTACTGAGCTGCACTTCATAGATTTGTGAGCCATTCTGTCATCCTGAATTTTTAAGGATTTTTTTTCAAGTGGAGACTAATGTCATAATTGCTTTAGCAGTAGAGAATTTTCATCCAGTCTGAAAATTGTATTCCAGTTACAAAACACATAATTATAAATATAGAATCATCTATTTTGAAATGTCAAGTAGCCCTGAACACTCAAAACATTACAATTAGACTAATACATCTTTTTGTTTTGCACAAAAAACATGATTTTTCATGCTGTGCATACATCATACTTAGATTGAGTTATTCAGTTTTCTCATGCTTTGATTTTGCCAGTCATTTCCAAATGTGAGAATGCTCTCATGTGGCATTAATTATATAGTCTGTTTTCCATATAGGTACACTTGAAGAATCTTGACAGTGTTTGCTAGGTGCAGCATAGTGACCTTGGGAGGTTTATTGAGGCGCGTGGAAGTAATATGGGTAGTGAATACTCAAATGGCACTCAGCAAACCCTTGTGGAAAGAGGTTAGCAATGCAGAGCTGCTGTAATAAAAATAGACTCAAAGAGAATTTCTTTTTTCATCATAATTTTTTTTTGCTTCTTATTTCACTGAAAAATCAGATTTTTTTTTTTTTTTTTTTTTAACTTATGGGAAATTGGTTAGGCACATAGCTCCGGAGGGAGGGAAATAGTCTGCTGAAACTCCTGCTGTCTCCCAGTAGAGGCCATGAAGACTATTTTAGAGTAATGAGTATTGGGCCTGTAATTCCTACCAGTTTCTCCCAGAAGAGAGATTTTATCCCTGAGTGATTGATTTATGATAGTATTCCACTTGCTGAATCATTCATATTCAATGAAGACTTAAGTGCTCAGTGCAAATTAACTCATTGGACAGGTTGCTTGGATTTTTGGTGCTGGTATTTTTCATAAAGCACAAAAAAACCCTCATCATTTCCCCTTTTCACAAACTATTCTGATTTCTGTAGATAGAATTCAACTAACAGTTCTAAATTCTAATTCACAGTTCTTCCAAGAGCTGATGCTAGCTTTTACTAATTAATTTATCTCAGAAAATGAAATGCATACAGAATATTATTGATATTTCTTCAACTGTGTCTACAGCTTTAAATAATAAGATTCTTATTATCTCAGGGGAAAACATGTCTTAAATATGCTTTAAATTTTGTAGATCCTTGAAGTAGGGTGTCAGAGTTTTGTTTGCAATGAAATTCAGGTGCTTTAATTCAGGAGTTATGAAGTAATTAAGGATGAGTTATGAAAATTATCATTGTCTTCAAGTGAAGAAACTTTCACGCAGCGATAATACTATGTAAGTCAAAGTCCACTGAGGCTTGAGGGTGAATGTAGGGACTAGTCTTAAGAATTCAGAATTTATTTTACTAGCTTTTGTATAATAATTCATCCTGTTGTTTTTTTTTCAATATGCCCTTTTCTTAGACTTTGCTGTACTTACGACATTCCCAAGACCCAACAGACAGTCAGAACTAGAAAGGTAGTGCCCTACCTTGAGAAGTAAGTTCCTAAAAAATAAATCAATAAGCCTATAATGCGTCTCTCTTAGTAGATCTCCAGAGCTCTTTACAGAGCTTTGATGCAATTGTAGTTTTGAACCCAGAGCTTGAAGCTTCAGAGAAGGTTCAATGATTCATAATCAGTAATGTCACCATCCTGAATGACAGGAAGATAACTTGAGGGAAAAGAAACCTTTTGCGTTGTAATTGAGACAAACCTGTTTGTTTACTGACCTGTGAGATGCTGTAGCAGATATTCTAGTACTGTTAGGGAACAATTTTTTTGTATGAGATCAAAGATACGTAATTTCCTGATTCTTTTTCAAAAAGTCATTTTTGGGAGATAAATTCAACAATCATTTTCACCAAGATTCGCATTGCCAATGTTTAGCTGCAAGTAGCAAGCACTCCGTTGTATATAGGGTTAATAAGTGAATGTTTAGAAATAGCTTGTTTGGGGACAAATATGAATTGGATGTATTGATGGGAATGCTAAATAACACTGCTGGATGCCATGGGGAGAACCTTGATTTAGAGAGAACAGAGTTTAGTGAAATCTGCTGAAATTATTCTTTCAAAAATCCCTGCACAGGCTTTTATCTTCAAATCGCAGAATGATTTGGGTTGGAAGGGACCTTAAAGCCCACCCAGTTCCAACCCCCTGCCATTTGCACAGACACCACCAGCCAGGTCAGGCAGCTCAGGGCTCCATCCAACCCGGCCTTGAGCACCTTCAGGGATGAGGCATCCAGAGCTTCTCTGGGCAGCCTGTCCCAGGGCCTCACCTAAGCCTTTCTTCATAGGAGGGGTGCTCCAGCCCTCTCATCATCCTTGTGCCCTCCTCTGGAGCTGCTCCAACACCTCCGCATCCTTCTTGCGCTGGAGGCCCCAGGCCTGGGTGCAGTACTCCAGATGGGGCCTCACAAGGGTGGAGTTGAGGAGGGCATTCACCTCCCTCGCCCTGTTGGGATATATCTTCTATGTCCGACCAGCCCTAATCGTGTTCCACTTCTCTCCATCCACTCAGATGGATATTCCATGCTCAGAAAACTTCTAAAGTTGACAATGAGGTAATTATGTGTAAGATTAGCATTTTGAAATCCCTAAATTTTCAGTGGTTAATGTGGGAGCTGTGTGTTTGCTGTGTGCTGTGGCAGAGGTGAGATGTTATCGTTGCTCTCTGATCCAGGGGGGCTTGTACAGTATTGTCCTGGTGTGCTCGGCTGTGACTTGTGCAGAGCATGGTGGCCAAGGAATAACTCACACCACAGCTCCCTGAAGCACTGTGAAAATGCTCTGTGGGAAGGGCTGCTTCCCCCTGGGGGCAGAGGGGGGGGGGCAGAATGGTTTAAATGATAGTTACTATCATGCAGAATGACATCCCCAAGAGATAAGCTAGAAACCGCCTCAGCTGCTGATTTGTGTCATCGTCATCCTTCAAGGCAGGTGATGAGAAGCTGTTGAGAGATATTGACCCACCTACTGACACCCATAGAGAAGCACGGATTCCAACATTAATCTTGTTTTGTGGCTTTTGTCAGTGCTGCATAAAGGTAGGTGTATTGTAGTTGATCTCTGGACCAGAAAAGAAATATTAACACGTAGCTAGTAGCACTATAGTCAAAATAAAGGCCCGCAGGATAATAGGAAATTCTTTGTTCACCCAGAGAAAGATTTACAGCTTCTTCAGCCAGCCGAGAACACATTATTATATTGTCAAATATTAGTAATTTTGCACTGATGCGTAGGAAATCAATTGCAAATCACCAGACATCCTGATACATTCATTTGGACCCAGCTCCATGGAATGACTTGGCACATTTTTAGGCACAGTTGGACACCCTGAGTATAAAATTGCCATTCTTAAGGCTCCTATTTAGCTCCCCTCTGACACTGGCAGCAAGTCAAAGCACTAAGTGCCTATGATTTAGCTGATATTGATACTGCTTCTCAGATGCTTAGAAGCACCTTATCCTTAACAGAACCAACTCTCTGTCTCATGCCAAAACCCTACCATTAGCCACAAATCAGACATGTGTTTGTCTCCGTTGCCTTTGGGGCTTGTTCCAGTTAATTTTCTCTAGGCATGGATTCTGTGCTGCACAGAAGCTGGCAGCATGAGGCATTTTATTCCAAACCACAGCTGCCAAGGATGACTCTGCAGGGACTGGCAGTGGCTGCTCTCAACCTGTAGGCATGATGGGGGCTATGGAGGGCCCCAGCCCTGTGTCCCCTTGGCCTGGATCTCTGGGGCTGCCCTCTGCAGCCACGAGGAGTGAGGGAGATCAGACTCCCTGTTGAATTTCTTCCAGTTGGCAGTGGGAAAGCACACACACTGGACATTCACTTACATATGATAACCTGGATTTCAGTCCTTTGGAGAACTGCTTGAACTAGTTTATCCAGGAGCTGTTTCATGCAGATAACATTTGCACACACCTCCAACTTGTCCTTAGTCCTCATTCTGGCCAGTTATCCTCCCTCACTGCTCAGTCTCTTCTGTTGCAATACAATTGCTTTTATACAAATCAAAATGAAGGTGAAGGGGAGCCCTTCATGCCCCAGTCCTGCTGGTGGTTATGGTGCTGCTCTGGGAGATGTGGATTTGACTCTTCTTCTACACCCAGGTCTCTGGGTGAAAGCTTAACCTGGAATAAAAGGGTACAGGTGGGTATGGATGTGGTGATGTGGAATTGCTGTGAGTCCTAGTTAGGCAGAGGTGCTTCCAAACTCTACTAAAGCCAGACAGGTGTCAGATTTAGGATTTGCCTTTCTTCAGCTGTGATGTGCTGATGTTTTGGGTGGATGCTTTTTGGGATGTCTGTGTTATGCAGGGAGCTTAGGGTTCAGACACAGAGCTGTGAATGCCGTTGCATGAATGAGGTATCTAAAAGTTAGGATTCGCAGTCTCAAATGCCAGCAGTGAATCCCTTGGTATATCACAGCCTCTGTAACTCAGTGAAGTAACACAAAAGTTGTTCATCAACTGTCTCTTTACACAAGAACAAGCTGAGACACCACATTTAAGCATGTATTGTCCTAGATCAGACCATTGAGTGGTAGAGGCTGGCATGGTTGCCTTGATTTCAGCATAGCAAAAAGCAATTTAGGCCACTGTGGGATGGGGTTCTGGCCAACAAAACTTGTCTGAGTAATGGAACCCTAGATGTCCTGCTTGTGCTGCCACCTGCAGTGTTGCTTTCATCCTTTGTCCCCAGCTTGTTTTCTCTTGCAGAGCAGCCCTACTCTTGTTGCTGGCCAGCACCAGGTACCTCATTTGCTCCCATTCCAAGCACTACATCATCCAGTGAGTTTCTTTTTTCCCCAAAGGACAGAATCAATGCATATTTTAGAAGCCCACCTGAACTGGGCATGCACAGCTCTGTTTCCTCTCCCTGGAGCTGGAGTGTAGCCAAAATACAGAGTAACTAAGCTGCATAGAGGCAGGTATTAATTAAGGAGAAACAAAAAAAAGCTACTGATTTTCTCTTCAGAACTGTACGTATGCTAATTGGAGCAAACATTCACAAGAACTGTTAAGTTTTGAAAATGCATTTAAGGCAGCTGGAAGCAATGGTGTAGCATTTTCTGGCCTGCAGCTCTGGAGCAGGATGCACTAGGTCATCCCACAAATAATAGTCAGCTTCCACATTGATGTGAGGAGTTTCCCCGCTGAACATCTCCCTGTGGGGCTGGCTAACACCTTAGGGCCTGTAGCTTAAATTGTATAAATTAGGCTTGATAAAATGTCCTTACTGTAGCTAGGCTGTATTAGGAGAAAGAGTTTAATTTGGGCTGACCTGTGTCCAGAAAAGGGGATGTCTTCCCAGGAAGGAATGGGAATGACAGGCAGTGCACGATGATGTGAAGACTCCTATGTGTCTTCTGTCACAGCCTGTGCCTCCGGCTCTACTGGGGATGTACAGCAGAGCTGTTTTCCCCTGTCCAGGTGGAAGGGGCCCTGGGCAACCTGACCTGCTGGGTGGCAACCCTATCCACGGCAGAGGAGTTGGAGTTCAATATTCTTTAATGTCCCTTCCAACCTAAGACATTCTATGATTCTCTGTCAAGTATCCCTGTGCTTGTGGATCTTGGCTGAGAAAGGCTCATTTCTGGTGGAAAATAGTGACTCTGGAGATGAGTAAGCTACGAGAGTATAGGGCCGATAATCAGAAAATATGGGAGTGTAAGTGGGAGCTCTGTGCTGGTTCTCACAGCACATTCAGAAGTTAGACTTTTAGCAGTTTTGAAGCTGTAAATGCAAGCGTGCCATACCTCATGTGAAATAGTACTTATAAACAGAAGTGTAGTGCCAAATCCATCGTCCTCTGTAGGCCTTCATGTGGATGGAAAAATATCCCCTGGTGCAAATCAGGGATGTAATGAGCCAACTTTGCTTTCAAGGAAGTCACTTCCCCCCACTCTGCATGGTATAATAAAAGATTCAGTACTGTGTTTGACACATACTGTCTGGGATCCCAAATTTCTGTCCCCATCACAGAAAATGTACTGCGTGGTAGCAGACTCGTATTAATGCAGCTTTCAAGCCCAAATAGAGCCTGATGTGTTCTTTTGTAAAAGGAGGTTATAATTTTTGTCACCTACCCCTTAATTTTCAAACGATGAGCACTTTTCCCCTAATTCTATTGTATCAGGTATTATACAGAGTAGCTAATTTGCATGCTCTGCCAAGCTACACTGAAAAGATTCCAGTCTGCAGTAACATTTTTTAGCAGAAGCAATACTCCTGAGGTATGTGTTCGCTTAATTTTTAATCTTTAAATAGAAAGGAATGACAAAAAAAGCAATTTGTTGACAAGGGAGGGAAGAAGGGGTCTCTAAAAGCATTGATAAAGCAGTTGTGATTTCTAAATAGCTTCTCATGGATTGATTTTGAACCATTGGAGAGAAATACAGTATTTCTACTGAGATTTGAAGTAATTTCCATTACTTGCCAAACAAATCCCTTGTTAGCTTTCTCTGCTAATCTAATCTCTTGGTTGCCAGAGTCTGACATTTGATCACTTTCAGTAGTTTTCATTTTCCCCTAAACATCACTGCTGGGAGAAGAAAAAGAGTGTTTTCCAGTTACAGGAAGCAGGACTGGGTCACACTTGGACCCACAGAGAGTCCAGCCCAACCCTGTCTTCCTATATTGGGTCTCAGCTGCCTCTGCTGCCAATTCTCAACTGTCAGAGCCAGTAGGATGTACAAGTAGCATACAGAGAAGGGTGAGCCACATCCAGTCACAACTGAGCTGCAAAATAAGTGGTGATGGCAGGCGGGATGTGAGGAAGTGTCTCCTCCTTGTGAGATCAGAGCAGCTACTAGACTCTTCTTCAGGCAAGAAGGTGTATGAGGTGCACTGGCTGATTTTATTAGCTGCTGGTCCTGCTGGCTGTAAAGTTAGGATTTTTCAGGAGCTTTGTTGTTTGCTCATCTATAACACATAGCTCACTGCTAGGGGGTGAATGAAGCAGTTCCCATCCTGGCACAGCTCTGGGATCCATCCTCCCAGTTTTCCATAGTCTGAATTTATAGTGTGTGTCAGAAAGTCAGCAGAAGAGGAGCATAGAAACAGATATTCGGGCTGAAATATAATACAGTTCACTTCCTATTAAGTCCTTTTTCCCTAAAAGAATTTCCACCATGCAAAGAGTTAAGGCATCAAATATTTTTATGTGCTAGGGACACAATATGTGTAATGCTTGAGAAATATGTTACAGCATTAGAATTTCAGATATGATTAGTTTAGTTTAAGTAGGTTGGAGACATTTTTCAGAGAAACTTTGTTTTGCTGTACTAAGAAACTTTATTGAAGAGCTCTCCACACCACAAAGGATTTTATAGAATTGTAGAATCATATAATCACGGAATCACAGAATGATTTGGGTTGGAAGGGACCTTAAAGACCATCCAGTTCCAACTCCCTGCCATGGGTGGGGCTGCCACCCACCAGATCAGGTTTTCCAGGCCCCATCCAATCTGGCCTTGAGAACGTCCAGGGATTTCCTGAAAAAGAAATGATTGCACCACCTGAATACTCTTGAAATCCTAGCGAAATGCTGTTGGGAGGAAAGGCTTCTAGCCGCAACTTTACCTGACCAATATAAGATGTTTTTCAATACAAATTGCTGATGTCTTCACAAACTCCCAGTGCTGCCATGGGTGTTGTATGGATGGGCACCATTGAGCTCCAACAAGAAACCAGAGAACTGTCATGGGGTGTATAAGCCTAAGCAGGTTTGTTTAAATGGTGAGGTGAATGCAATCCCTGCAGCAGACTTACCCAGAGCAGGCAGATAGAGTTTCTGATACACTGAAGGAAAATTAACATTTTCATCAAAGTATTATGAACCCTCCACTGTTGGGAATGCCACTACTTGTTGCTTGTGGCACATGAATTTAAAGATGTTTGCCTTTAGATAAAGAAGTTTTGCTCATTATATTGCGGTTTTCAGTTGGGTGTTTATAAATCAACATTAAGTTTCTGTGACTGTACTCTTTGTCACTGAATTACAGATCTGTCTGCTGATAAGAGGATAGTGCTGTGGGAAAAGACAGAATTGCCAGTTGGCTCATGCTGATCTGGTACAACAGTTTCCTTGTTATTTGATATAAGCTAAAGTGAAGCAACACAGCAACACGTTCTGAAATGTGCTAATTCTCATATAATGCTAGTGATGCATGGCTGACTGGGGTTGCTTCTCTTGGTTTTGATGAAACGCAGGGGCAATAATCTATATGTGCATATTGGACTTGCTGAGGATAAAGCAATGTGTCAGATTTGGTGTGGAAGGGAAAGGTGGTTTGCAGCAGTGGTGATGGTCATGTGTCCTATGACTTTGTTATGGCCAGGTTTTTACTCCTGGACTTTTTGTTTAACGCAACCATAGAGAAATTCCATGGGAAATTTTAGTTCTTTGTGCTGTCAGATAAATAAGGTGTATTATTATTGCATTTTAATCAAAGGTAGCTACAATATTTAAAAAAAAACAATAGAAAATCAGGACTTGCAATTGCTTGTATTAATATATAACGTCAGTTAAGTTTGACTTGACTTTTATTTAATATTTATCTTTAGATCTGCCATCCAGAAGCTGGGAGCGGAGGTATTTGAGAAGGTGTACACCTATCTGAAGCAGGCGAGACAGCAGAAGGCCAGTGAGGAGGAGATAACAAGACACCTGGAGAAACTGGTTCCTAGAGCAAGTGATTGCTTTGAGGTGGATCAGCTCCTCTACTTTGAGGAGCAGTTGCAAGATTCAGAATCATGTCTTCAGCTGTAAAATGTGCTGGTAACAGCATGGGGAATAATGAACAGGACTGACAGTGCTGAGCTGCTTGCTTCAGGCCAGCCAGCAAATCCTGGAGGGGTCTGGAGGAAACTGCTGAGGGTAATTCAGAACATAAGCAGGTGGGCAGGCTCTTAGAGAGTCCAGTCTGTGCAGTGGGCAGTGGGTAAGTACAGTATAGATTACAGGGGTAGGAAGAAAAACATATGGAGAGTTCATAATTGTCAGTGTTCCCTTCACTGCTTAGGGCATAATGAAAGAATTCTCTTGGACACTAGCCAGTGTTGCTGGCAAAGCTGTCTCTGAGGGAAATGGTGCAGGATTAGGCTCCAGCTGTTGTTTATTCCTGCACTGACTGGTCCTCATGGCATTTAAACACATCTGTTTTGTACTATGGCAGAATACAAATGTATATGGTTATTCAGCCACAAATTGTCTTGTTACCATTCACTGTCCAAAGAACTGTATTTAATCTGTGTGTCTTTCAAAGGAACTGTGAAAATATAGGTCATAGAATCAGGAAATGGCTTGGGTTGGAAGGGACCTTAAAGGTCATCAGGCTCCAACCCCTGCCACGGGCATGGCACAGGCATCTCCCACCAGATCAGGCTGCCCATGGCTCCATCCTATCCACTCTTGAACACCTCCAGGGATGGGGCATCCACAGCTGAGCAGCCTGTGCCAGGGCCTCACTGCCCTCCAAGTGAAAATTTCCATCCTAATATCTAAACTAAATATCCCCTCTTTTAGTTTAAAACCATTCCCCCTTGTCCTATCACTATCAGACCATACAGAGTCAGACTTCTTCCTGTTTATTAGGTTCCTTTAAGTACCAGAAGACCACAATGAAGTCTCCCCTCAGCCTTCTCTTCTCCAGACTGAACAAGCCCAGATCCCTCAGCCTTTCTTCATAAGAGAGGTTCTCCAGCCCTCTGATAATCTCCGTTGCCCTCTTGTGGACCTGCTCCAACAGCTCTGCATCCTTCATCCTTCTTGTGCTGCAGGCCCCAGAGCTGGACACAGTACTACAGATGGGGCCTCATGAGGGCAGAGTGGAGAGGAACAATCCTCTCCCTCTCCCTGCTGGACACCCCTCTGTTGATGCAGCCCAGGACACTGTTGGCCTTCTGGGCTGCAATGCACGCTGTTGGCTCACATCAAGCATATGTATATGTATGTGTGCTTACTCACATACATAGCAATAGATATGTATATGCATAGAGACAGAAAGACATTTGGCCACATTGTTGTACATGTTTAAATTTATAGAGACAGAGAGATGAGGCCAGAGCTGTAGATGACTATGGGAGCTAGGAATTCTTATGACAGATTCTCAAAGTTTTTGATCACTGTACACAGAACAATAAATTAATTTTTTTTTGCTTGCACCCAGATAGTGTTTTTTTTTCCATAGCATTTATGTTTCCCTCTTCATACGCATCACTCTTTTGCTGATTTGGAGTGCATATTATACTCTGATATTATACCTAATTTTTTTTTCTACCTCTTTCTTCTTTATTATGCATTCTGAGCTCCTTTACCCATCTGTGTGAAACAGTAACAGGTAACAAATGATACAATCTATAGAAAAATCTCAAGTGAATTGTGGGCCAATTTAGTTTTAGCCATCTAGCCATTATCAAAAGCCCTGTGTTTTCTGTTTTTGTGCCATAACTCTTCAAGTACTCAGGAGCTGAATTATACGAATGAAAGTAAATTCATAACGTGAACGTCAAAAAATGTTGCTACTTGACTTGGACTACAACTAAGGATATGGGATTGATAGTAAAGTAAGGAGAAGTACTGATCCATCTTTGTGACATGCTTTAAGAGATTCAAAGGGAACAGCAATCGGTCATTGTTATCCATCCCAGCAGTAACGCAAACTGCAGAAGAAAAGAGCACACCCATCTAAGGAAGGTGTGACATTATACTGCCAGCTCAAAATAGGAGATCCTGGTATGTCTGACTTCAGCTTCTGCTGGGAGTACATGAATGTGAAGTGATGTTCACTGAGGTCACAGAACTATTTTTTTTCTGTGTGATGTTTCAAGTCTCATGGGTAGAGAGGAACTTAGAAGCACAGATTCTCAGCTAGGCTTCAGTCCCCATTCTTCTCAATGTTGCATATATGTCCTCGATTCCATGTGTTTTACACAAAACTTCATTTAAGGCCACTTAAAAATCAAAGTAAGAGGGTGTTGCAGGGATTAAGAAGTTCGAAGAGCAAAGAGTAAGCAACTAGCATACCATGAGAATAATGTCAGAGAGATACAACCTTGACTACTACACCTACTTCTGGCTGTGATTCAGACTGATTTTTCATGAAAGCTTCAAAAACAAACTAACTCTGTAAGCCATCAATTGGTTTTTATTGATGATGAACATTGAATCAGACTTTTTGCTGAAGCATGCAAGAAAAAAGAGCTGCAGAGGAAGGGGTCAGGATCTCTAGAGCAGCCCAGCACTGGGGAAACTATTAAGGGGCAAGCTCTAAAACCTGGAAAACAGGGCTTAGCCATGCAGATAACCCGAGTGGATATGGTTGCTGTCTGATGAGCAGTCTTGCACTTGTTACACTCAAGTAAGGAATCACAGCAGCTCTCACAGTTGCTTCAGTAGCCTTATTCTCTCTACAAGATATGATCTTCAAATCATGTGAGGATCTGAAGGTTACTGCTTTATATGATTTAAACTATGCTTTGTTTTGGGGTTTTGCTGGGTTTTTTTGTGTTGTTTTTTTCCCCCTGTTATTTATATGACAGTTATGCAACACTATATACATCTTAAAGCAGGGGACCGTTTGTCTTTGAGTGGTACTAAGAACATAGTAATAAATCCCATGGGTTTGACAGACACCCTTCCATGGCTGTTTCTGGCAAGGGTCACCTTAGAAATGCACTAGGTTGCATTAGATGCCTTTGTTTCTAATACAGGGCTTGCTCACAGTTCAGAGCTCCATTCAAGGACATAACCAAGCTTGGGGCATGTTTTGTTTTTATTAATTTTCATGTTTTATTACTCACAAAGCACTCAAACTCTCTGCTTAATACATGGAGTGTTTTGAATACCATGCGTGCTAACGTGTCGTATTATAATAGAATTAGCAATGTCTGTGCAAAATGTCACGCGTAATAATTATATGCACACTTGAAAACAGTCTTGAAGTCATTTTGAAATTGTTGTTAAAATAGGCTTCTTGTTTCTCTTGAAAACGGAAGCTTTCAGACCTGAAAACTTATATAATAGCTAATTCTGCAGTGTGCTAATCTACCACAAGTACAAGCAAAATGTTGAATCCAGATACTCAAATAAGGTAATCAAAAATGAAAAAAACAATGAAATGATTTTGTCTCCCAATAAACTCTTGCCCTTTCCTGGTCACATCCATTTCGAAGTTCTCAGCAAATTGTGGGGCTTTGCAAAAGGCCCTGAATTTGGATCTTTCAGACCATGGCCAGCTCTCAGAGACAGTGAGGTCCAGCACTTCTGTAACTTTATAAAACTCATTGAAATTGTCTTCTGTTGTTCTGTCTCTCATACTCTTGGAGAGGATGTACATCAGGAGTTCAACTCCATTCTGCAGCTCATTAAAACTGCTCCATAGGTGGATTTTGAGTTGCCTTCACTTAAAGGCCTTTGAGTAATTCTCCTGCACTGTGTAGTTAGTAGCCACCGGTGGACATTTTGTGTGTTCTCCCCATCACTGCAGAAATGGGCATGTGAGTCCAAACATGTGACAAAGAACAGTTTTGTACAACCCAAAGCAGAGAGATTGGTGCCACAGTGCTGATTAGTGAGGCTGCACTTGATAGAGTACTATGAGGATTAGATGTAACAGAGTTGATTGAGATGCCATGCTGACAATCTCTCCATATGGTTATCAGATTGATCACTTTTCTGTAATCATGTTTGAAAGGAGAGGAGTGAGCTCTGAACTAGCAAATAGAAGTAGGGAACAATATCCTTAGAGATTAGTCGCTCGTAAGAAATGCAAAAAGTCTCAAGAAAACAGGTGCTCAGGAAAACAGGACAGAATGGCCACTGTATCATGAAGTCAGTGAAGGAGTGATCTTGCCCCATTGGGCTCTCAGCAGACCTCACTGCTCTGCAAACAGCTCTGTCTACAGAGACATGCAGAGTCCTTTTCTAACCTAATAAACCATTGATGGAAGGGGAAAAGTAAATAAAAATCATCACGTTATACTGAGATCTCCTAGACAAACACAATGAATCACCATGAAAGAAGATCTTTCCTTAAAAGATCAGATCTTATATAAAATACTATTTAATTTTCAGGTTTATTATGCTTGCTGGGGAAAAGGGCTTATGACAAAGAAAAGACAGAGTTCCTATCTTTTATATAAGAAATGCATTCCATACATTGAAGTAAGTTCACATCCAGCAAAATCCCACTGTTAGTACCATGGATCTTCAGTAATAAAAAAGCAACAGAGGAGCAGCTGGAAATAAATGTAATACATGTAAAGACATTAGATTGCTGTTTGTAGGCCTTCATAAAAGGTCCTGGTTAACCTACATACTTGTACCAAAAGCTTCACAAGCATCAGGCAACCTTGCTGCTTTTCTGTTGACTCTCCTAAAGACTCTACAAGTTGTATTGCTTGATGCAGAGATATTGCAAACAAAGGAAGTGAGGCAAGTAATTACTTAATGGTTTGGGGCCTTGAGCTTAGTAAAAGAGTGCTTGAACTATAAAGAGGAAAAGAACATTTGAGTTTTTTGATAAGAAATAGAGCTGTCAACATCTTGTCCGCAGGTGGATTAGAAGGCAGACCAATTATATTTGTCACAGAAAACAAGAAGTAAGTCCTTTCTTAGAGGTGACTGGCTTGCCAGATAATCCCTCAGAAGGTACCAGAAGGCATCTCTCTGTAAGATGAATTGTCAGAGGTTTCCAGTGTCTGAAAATCCCTTCCAGTCCTTTTCCAGTGCAGGAAAAGGTCATCCTTCCTACAGGACCTGGCTCTGTGGGTGCTGCCCAGTGATGACCAGCTCTGAGGTGCATTCAGGGCCAGAGCATGAACTTGCCCCTGGCATGGCCAGAGATTTCCCCTGACCACTGCTGGCTCTCAAAGTCCTTGTAAACCGGGGTGATGGAGCATCGAGCAAGCACACAGGCAAGAAAAAGGTAGGAGACAGCAAAGTGTGCTTACAGCTACCTCTAAGACTGACCTTTTGGTGCACTAGAGTTGTGAGCAGTGTTATCTGAAAGAATTTGCTGAGTAAGAGAAGAAAAGTGGAAGAATCATTTGGAGACAGAAACAAGAAGCATGTAGACTTACTTGATTTCATATTTTGTTCATGTGCTTGCATCATGTCATAAACTGAAAACCCTATAGTTAGACTCCATTTTATTCAGGAGAGAGAGGTGTAGGGGTCCAAAACTGGACCCTAATTTATGTGCAGCTTAATCTGAGCTGTTATGAATACTAAATTCACTGTCTGCTGGCCATGTTCCTTCTAATTTATATCATTTGAGAATTTATATCTCTCATCATTTGAGAATGATAGAATGAATTTCTAGCTTATATTCACCCTAGCAGCTACTGCAAGTTGTACATCCTCCTTTTGAAGTCTGATGCTCAGCCAAATCATGGGGTCATTCCGCCCAGGTGCAGGACTCTGCATTCTTCTCTTGAACTTCATGACATTTCTGTTGTCTCAGTCCTTTGACTTCACCAGGGCCCTTGGAACTGAGGCCCTGCCACATTCCTTCTCATCCACCTCCTCTAGTAACATCTCCAGATGTGCAGAGTTCATCTGTGCCCATTGTAGTTGCTGACAAGATGGTGAGCAGTACAGGCCCCTGGGTCAGCCCTGAGGTACTCCACTGGCTGCCACTGACTGCTGTGCTTTGAGATGGGCAGTTTTCAACTCAGTTAAGTGTGCATTCATCCATTCCTTATCACTGGAACTTGCAAATAAACAATACCAGCAAAGAATAAGTCTTAATAAAATCGGGGTACAGAACACTCACCTTCCTCCCTTCTTCCACATATCTCATCACAGAACAAGCGAGTAAGACAAGTTCTGTCCTTGATAACTTCATGATCCCTGTGGATCCCTCAGCTTATTGTGCCATGGCACACAGGTAATCCCTTGGGCTGTACTGTTTTTCCTCAGCATCTCTAGCATGAATTTTATTTCAAATTTTTTTTCCATATTGCAGCCTCCTTTTTCTGGCAGAGGCTGCTATATTGATCCACATCTATCAATAGTCAGCAGTGTGAGGATAATCTTAAATAATGCAGCGGGGTTTGTTCCATCTGCTCTCTGTGAACTCCAGTGAACTCCTGAAAGTTGCTGTGGGGCCTTCCTTGTGTGTGCTGTCTTGTCTTGTCCCCTCTCCTCCACCCGCACCTCAAGGACAGAAAACAATGGAAACTCAGCATGCTCAGGAGCAATCCTTATTATGGAGAGAGGCTGCCTCACATTTCAGAGTGAGCATTATTCTCTTGATGCCTTTGGGCATCTGACGGTGGTATATTGCCATCATCCTACTCCTGCCAGTGAGCTTTGGAGTCTACTCATCCTGAATGCTCTTTCGGCAGGAGCTTGGCTCCTAATGCTGACAGGGACTACTCCCAACTCCCCAGTGGTCTGATTTTGCCAGTTACTGACTCTGAGAGGCACATCTGGTGCCGGCTGTCCGGTGGCTGTCTGGTGAAGTCCCTGGTGACTGGAGAAAGGGAAACATTACTCCCATTTTTAAGGAAGAGAGAAAGGCTGACCTGGAGAACTACAGGCCAGTAAGCCTCACCTCAGTGCCTGGGAAGATCATGGAGCAGATCCTCCTAGAAGACATATCAAGGCACATACACCGCAAGGAGGTGATCCGAGACAGCCAGCATGGCTTCACCAAGGGCAGATCTGGCCTGACCAATCTGGTGGCCTTCTATGATGGAGTGACGGCATCGGTGGATGGGAGAAGGGCGATGGATGTCATCTACCTGGACTTCTCCAAAGCCTTTGACAGGGTCCCTCACCACATCCTTCTCTCCAAATTGGAGAGGTGTGGATTTGAAGGATGGACTGTTTGGTGGGTTAAGAACTGGTTGGCTGGTCGCAGCCAAAGGGTTGTGATTAATGGTTCTATGTCAGGGTGAAGTCTGGTCATGAGTGGTGTCCCCCAGGGCTCAGTCTTGGGACCAGTGCTCTTCAATATCTTTATCAATGACATAGACGATGGAATAGAGTGCACCCTCAGCAAGTTTGCAGATGACACCAAGCCGAGCAGTGCAGTTGATACATTGGAAGGAAGGGAAGCCATCCAGAGGGACCTGGACAGGCTGGACAAGTGGGCCATTGAGAACCTAATGAGGTTCAACAAGGCCAAATGCAAGGTGCTGCACTTGGGCCAGGGCAATCTCAGATATTTATACAACCTGGGGGAAGAACTCCTTGAGAGCAGCCCTGCAGAGAGGGACTTGGGGGTCCTGATGGACGAGAAGCTGGACAGGAGCCAGCAGTGTGCTCTGGCAGCCTGGAAGGCCAACTATGTTCTGGGTTGCATTAGAAGAGGAGTGCCCAGCAGGGAGAGGGAGGTGGTGGTCCCCCTCTACTCAGCTCTTGTGTGGCCCCATCTGGAGTACTGCATCCAGGCCTGGGGGCCCCAGCACAAGAAAGACATGGAGCTCTTGGAACGAGTTCAGAGGAGGGCCACCAAGATGATCAGAGGGCTGGAGGAATGGTTTTAAACTGAGACAGGGGAGGTTTAGGTTAGATATTAGGAGGAAGTTTTTCACTCAGAGGGTGGTGATGCACTGGAACAGGTTGCTCAGGGCGGTTGTGGATGCCCCGTCCCTGGAGGCATTCAGGGCCAGGCTGGATGTGGCTCTGGGCAGCCTGGTCTAGTGGTTGGTGACCCTGCACTCAGCAGGGGGGTTGAAACTCGATGATCTTTGAGGTCCTTTTCAACCCAGGCCATTCTATGATTCTGTGATCCTGCTATAGACTGTCTTGGTAAGCAGGGCTAGTTTATGGGAGGGATGCTGCTCAGCCAAGCTGGGGCAAGGATGTGAAAGTTGGTATTGGATCACCTGCAGATCTAGCTCCAGGCTCAGGCATCTCCAAGGTGCTGCTGGAGGAGCCCAGGGTTTGCTGCATCCCTCCATGGACATGTCTAGATTCATGTTCATGGTGCAAGAGCTGTTTTGAGCTAGTAGCCTGCTGGGGAGATTCACAGAGAGCAAGAAAATGAACTCTCATGAAGACAATGAGTCTCCAGACTACCTAATGACTACTTAATGAGTGTCTAAGCATTGCACCATTATTGAATTTTAATTGCCTTCTCTCTGTCTTTGTGCTATAAAATGAAAAAAGAAAATACACAACATGTAACGAGGGTGGATGATTAAAAAGTAATACCTAAGAGACAGCCAGGCATTTGTGGATAAGACCACAAGAATAATGCAATGAGAGAAAGCAACACTGCTGTGTGCTTGCCACCTCTTCAGATAAAAAGTATATTTTTGCAGTTGTTGAAAATTTAAGTTATTTTCAACATCATTTGGTAGAATAATAGATTATTGTGTATCTGTGAGGCAATTAAAGTTACATTGAATGAAATATGGGTTAATTGTTAATGTACAAAAAATCCAGTCCACTTTACCAGGTCAGTGCAAATGGGCTTTTTAAAGATCACTCTTTGGTGTTGTGTCCTTACTGATGTCTGCTTGGATTATTTTTCATCATATTGGGTGTGCAAGCATATACTTGAGCAGTAGACAGCAGGAAGGTCCAAATGAAAGGAGAAAAAGAGAGCCCTATATCCATGAAGAATTTAAGCATGTAGTTAGCTTTGTGCGCCAGCCCCACTGCTGCCAGGTGAGCAGTTGTGCTGCCAGGAACACAGGTGGGTAGTACTGAGAGAAACACAGGACAGGGACTTTTTGCTCTTCAGCAAGGTCTTCAGAGCTTCAGGTCCCAGCTTTGAGGCAACAAGCACCATCACTGGTGTTCTTGACATTGCCTGCCCTTTGCTTGTGTTCCAAAGCGTCCACTCTGGATAGTGTTGATGATACCTTTAGTTCCTGAGCTGAATTTGGGCCAATGTAGTTAAGTTATTTGACAACACTAAGCTGAAAAAAGCAACACAGAAGGCACTGTTGTTCTAGAGAAGCATTATTTAGCACCAGGAATACATGAAGGAGTTGACTGAGACAGTGCAGGGGGAAACCACTGAAGAAAGTGCTGCTGTGTGTCACCTCAGAGTCATCCTCAACATCATTGGCCAGAGAATTGCTTCCCAGAAAAGGGCCTAGCCTAGAAAACAGCTGAATTATTCCATTACAGTCTAGTTAGTCATGAAGTCGGGGGCTATCTTTCATTGCAGAGGAGGGAAAATGTTCAGTCATAGTTAGGGAGACTGTAGAGACACAGATCAGGAACCAAGACACTAAATCTGCATCAGACAGGGGAAGAGACAAGACACAAAGAAAGCAAATTAAATTTTGCATTTCCTCCTTCAACAGCCCTCCTAGTCTCTATAGGCACTCTCTCAAGTGCTTCTGGGACACATCAATACAAAAGTGAAGATCCAAAATGGTGTATGGTTATTGCAGCAGCTTCACCCATGAACTATATGGAGAGCTCTCTGAAAACAACTGAAGATTCAATAGAAAGCATCCCCTGAAGGCTTCAACCACTAGCAGGGAGTTTCCAGGGTACATGGATGTTTCCCTTTGCTGGTAGCCCTCTCAGAGCCAACATGACCCCTGCTCACAGTGACTGCCAACATGCCCCCACCAACCTGCAGATCAGTGGTGCATTTTTCCACTAACAAAATGTGTTTGCAGGCAGAATGATGAAATGGGCCACTAAGCCATTTTCTGCTCCCCAGAGCTTCAGCGCTGTGCACCCTCTGTACCCAAAGAGCAAATTCTGATTTTTCAAGATATCAGAAGGGTAGATTTTACTTTGGTGCATCTTAAACCTCCTGACCTTGTGAGCCACCAGCATCAGTGGAGCAATGGCTTGATGCTGAGGGCTGTTACACAAGGCACCATGTGCCTGTGGTGCCTGGGGCACCTAGGACACTTAGAGGATGTATTCTAATTATCTGCAAAACACATATCACTGTATGCTTTTTGTCTCTTTCACTCATTTAACAATGTCAGTTCAGTTGAACTAAATGAATTTACATTTAAATAATCAAAGGAGAACAGACTTTTTTCTTCTCTCTGCCTGTGTCTGTTTGGCTCTAAGAAGCCCTCTAGGATGAGAAGGAGTAGCCTCAAGTTGTGCCAGAGAGCTTCAGGTTGGATAGTAGGAAGAATTTCTTCTCAGAAAGAGCGGTGAGGCACTGGCACAGGCTGCCCAGGGAGGTGGTGCAGTTACCATCCCTGGAGGTGTTCAGCAAGCGGGTGGATGTGGCACTGAGGGATGTGTTCAGTGGGCATGGTGGGGGTGGGCTGGCAGCTGGACTAGGTGATCTTAGAGGGCTTTTCCAACCTTAATGATTCTGTGATTCTCTCATGAGTGAGTTTGGGGTACTGTGCATCACAGCTGTTTCCAAGTCCTTGAAGCATTTCAGAAAAGGCTCCCTTCTCATTCCTGATGATAGATGTAAAACTTAGGGGTACAACTTTTCAGAAACTTTGGATCAATTGTTGCAATTTCTATTTGTTTATTAACAACTACCTTTTAAGTAACACCAGAGCTATGTTGGTGTCACACCCACTCTTCTGATTTTCCTTTCTTAAGAGTTGATCTTTTCCTTTACACGTTCCAAGTATTGCCTCCATTTAAAATTAGTTCTGAACGTTTGAAATAATTACAAACAAGGATTCTTCCTGGGGATGAAAGCAAAGCATCAAGGAGAACATCACAGCAAGACAAAAATATTGTTCTGAGTGAAGAGACTCCACAAAGCCAAACATCAGAGAGACAACTCAGTAAAGGACTAGATTTTCAGCTACCAAAAGAAGAAACAGGTTTCCAGAATTATTCCATGTAAAGGAATACCTGAGGTTGTAATAAAAAGAGGAAGAGTTATTTAAACTTTATTCTTAGAAAATAAATTGACAGTATTTTCGTATCATCATTGCCTGAATCTAACTCTTATTTTATTGCTGCATTAATAATCAGAAGTGATGGTGCAAGAATCATGCCATTATTGTAATCTAAGAAAATACACAGTTTTTCAAGTAATTAATCAAAAGTTTGGCAGCCAGAAGTGTAAGAATCTACAAGGCCTGGGCAGGTGAATTTGGAGAAAGATACTTATCTTTAGGATTGATGTCTTTTTTGTAGAAAAGTAAAATGAATTTGAAAATGTCTGAAGTATGAATTATATCAACTGGTTGTGTGAAAATGAGCTTCAATCAAACAAGCTTTGATTTCCCAAAGAGAATAAGACACATTTTGCACTTTCAATATATTCAAGTTGCAATCAAAAAGGCTGGACAGATTTGACTTTTCTTTCTTTCTTTTATTATTTTTTTTCTGGCAATCAATTCAGGGATTTGTGAAACCTGAGTTGATTGGATAACAGCCTCAAGTTGTGCCAGGGGAGATTCAGGTTGGACGTTGGGACAGATTTCTTCTCCAAAAGCACGGTCAGGCACTGGCACAGGCTGCCCAGCGAGGTGGTGCAGTCACCATCCCCAGAGATATTCAAGAAACGTTTAGATGTTGTACTGAGGGACACAGTTTAGTGGGGAAATATTGGTGGTAGGTGAGCTGTTGGACTGGGTGATCTTGGAGGTCTTTTCCAACGTTGGTGATTCTATGATTCTAGTGATTCCCATGAATTATAATGGGTGGTGTTCTGACATCCACAAAAATTTCTATTTCTCCATGGTAAAGTACCAGTGCAACTAAAGCTGTGCAAGAGCAAGAAGATATTATTCCCTGAGAGCCAGAGACCTCCTTGTGTGGATCACATCTCTGGTGTATGGTAGCAGGGCCTGGTGAGGATGAGTAACAGGATCTTAGGCCAAAACAGGAATCTTGGTCCATTTCTGGCTGTGGGAACTCCAGGAAAAGTGCACATTGGAGCCATGCATGAGTGCTCCATCTACCTTCAGCTCCAGAAACAACATCTGAAATAGAGGTGTGCAAAGGTAACTTAAAACTAAAGGGCCTTTCCAGGGAGAGGAACATAAATCCTTAGCTGTGATCTGCAGGAAGTGAGCAGCTGAACCTTCGGTATGACACTTTGCCCATAAATCTGCTTCACCTCAGCACCAGCTCTTTTCTAGTAGTTCAGTGCGCTGTATTCAGAGCTCAGGAAGCAATCCATACTGAGTTGGGTTTACTTAAGGCATTTAATCCAGTACAGGTGACCTCCAGAGAGCCTCCTCATGCTGCTCATTGTGTTGTAACTCAGCGGTGACAAAACAACTTGGGAGGCCTTGCCCAGGACCCTCAGCGATATCTAACCTGGCTGTCCCCATGTATTGGTGCAGGCCATGGGTCAGGGCTTCTTCTGTCCCACTTCTTCCAGGATCTGTGGGGACAGGAATGTGAGACATCACATGGGCAATGACATGGCTAGTGGCACTCCTAAGGGTGGGTGTGATCCTGGAGAAGGAAGGAGGCCTAAGCACCCACATCACATGGTGGGGATGGGGTCAAACACTGCCGGACAGCCCCAGACCATGCACTGGTCCAGGGCCAGCCCAGCAGTTTCCAGGCTTGTTTCTGAGGACACGGCAGGTAAAACCTCAGTGCTGCTGCTGTATGTATGGAAGGAGTCTGCTAGACTGCTGCATGGCGCCTGCCTACTCCCATCCGGTGGGGGTTGGGCTCTTCTACCAAGTAACAGTGATAGGAAGGGATGGAATAGCCTCAAGTTGTGCCACAGGAGATTCTGGTTGGATATTAGGAAGAATTTCCCCAGAAAATCCCCAGGCTAGACAACCCTGCATCCACTTCCTGTACATTTCCCTCTTTTCCCTCGCTTGAAGCTGCAAGAGAATAACTAAACTTCAACGTGAAGGGATTTGACCAAGGAAATCATAAGCCTCCTCTTCGGCAGAGCTGGGCTACCCGATACACACTGAACCATGGGGTAAATTACAAAAAACCAAAAGGTAAACAAATCCAAACCAGAGAGAAATCTGGTCATTCACTC